>NC_088194.1:791237-1009656 GCF_028769735.1 Zonotrichia leucophrys gambelii | reverse complement strand
GGGCTCCTGCTCCATCCAGTTCAGTCCTCAAGGCCCTGGGAAAGGGGCTGGGATGTGCTGGAGGACCAGGAACAGCCCAAGGAGGCTCCTGCTCCATCCAGCTCACTCCTCAGAGCCCTGGGAAAGGGGCTGGGATGTGCTGGAGCACCAGGAACAGCCCAAGGAGGCTCCTGCTCCATCCAGATCAGTCCTCAGAGCCCTGGGAAAGGTGCTGGGATGTGCTGGAGCATCAGGAACAGCCCATGGCGGTTGTTAGGATGGGGCAGGTGGGGCACCCATGTGTGTTGCTATTCTGTGCTGTCTCTTCCCTCTCCTCCAGCAGAGTGATGGTTGGTATGGTAAAGGAGCATGGAAGCACTGAGCAGCTCCCTGGCCTTCTCCCCACCCCAGCCTTTTATTCAGTTTTTAATTCATTCCACCCTGAAAGGAGAGCCTGATCCCAGCCCAGTGTCTCCCCTGGACATGGCACACATGGATGGATGGACAGACTCCCCGAGATGTGCCGTGGGATGGGCAGGTCTGTGGCTGCATCTGGGCTGTTTTAATGCTCCTGTGGGAGAGGAGCAAAGCTGGCTTTGCCTTGGCAGCCTCTCGCAGCCCAGCGCTCTGCCCACAGCACCATCTCCTGTCGGCATCGCTCTGCCTCGCAGGGCAGTGCATCCTGGGAATTTCCTTCACCCCAAGTCCGACAGCGCAGCTGATCCTCCGTCATCACCACATTTACCGCCCCCTCCCCATCCCTGAGCAAAGGCAGGATGAAAGCGGCGGGTTTTTTTTTTTTTCCTCTTTCTTTTTTTTTTTTTTTTAATGGCGTTTTATTAGCCTCCAAATCAGACAGGCGAAACAATGGAGTTCTGTCAGCGATGGGCTTTCGTGCTGATTTCATCTCCTCTCTCATCCGTATGCAAACCAGCTTCCAGCAGGCTTTGGCCATGCCATGGAAACCGAGGTGCAAGCCCGGAATTCTGGGGGTTCTCGGAGTGAGAAATCTCCCGGTCGCTTTTTCCCATTTGCATAATGCAACTTTTCTTTCCCCTCGCAGACACTGAGGCGCTTTGTTTATAGAGAGCCGAGAGAAAAGGGGGATGCTGGGGACAGAGGAGGGACCGCGGGGAGGAGGGAAGCGCCCGGTGGGAGTGGGGAAGAGGAGGGCAGCGCTGGCAAAAAAAAAAAAAAAAAAAAAAAAAAAAAAAAAAAAACAAACACGCAGAGAGAACAGTGCGGGGCGACTGGAAGGGAATTTATATGAGGATGGGGGACTGGGAAATGGGGATGGGCCGGTTCCCCGCGATCCTGGGACCCGAGCGCTCCTTTGGCCTCTCTGAGGCAGCCGAAGGGTGTCGGGGGGACTTGGCGTGGCTGAGGATCCAGCTGGGAGCCGGCATCGGCGCTGAATTAAAGGCGGTTGTCATGATAATGCCCCCCAGAGGAAGCAGGAGCCTTTTCAAGCCTCGCATGAAATACCTCAAAGGGTTTTGTGCGAGAAGGCTCTAAGATTCTTCGACTGGTGGAAAGCGAAGTTTGTGTGGGGGAATGGTGACCCACGGGGCACGGGGGAAGGTGGCTCGGTGACAGCCAGCAGAGCGTGAGGGGGGATAAAACCATCCTGGATTTATTCCCAGCGGTGTGGGAGAGAAGGAGGTTAACAAAACAAAATTACAACTGATTTGTGTCCCTTGAAACGTGGCAATGGGCACTGGAAAGTGGGAGGGTGAATTGTCCAGTCCCCACCAGTATCCCCAGTTTGTTGGAGGTATTGGGGTGATTTACACCCCATCTTCTGCGCATCTTCTGCAAAGGGTTGATCTCCTGCTCTTTGCAAAACAGAGATCCAAGGGGCTGCTCTTATGGGTCTCATCACAGGGGGGGGATAAAATCACCCTGGATTTATTCCCAGCGGTGTCTGAGGCTGGGAGAGAAGGAGGTGAACAAAACAAAATTACAACTGATTTGTCCCCCCTTGAAACGTGGCAAACTGGCACTGAGAGGTGGGAACATGAAGGGATGGAATTGTCCAGTCCTCACCAGTATCCCCAGTTTGTTGGTGGCATTGGGGCTGATTTGCACCTCACCTCATACATCTGCAAAGTGATGATTTCTGCTCTTTGCAAATAAATTTGAAATCCACAGGGCAAGGGGCTGCCCTTAAGGGTCTCATCACCTCTGATGGCTGCACCTCCTAGAAACAAACCTGATCCTCGTGGCTCCATCCTGGGCAACAGACTCTGATTTGTGAATTGGATGGATGCACGGTTAATAGTAATAATAACAATAATAGCAACGAAATGTATTAATCAGTGACGGATGACAGACACCAAACCTGCAATTAGAAGTATTTTAGGATATGTAAAAATCCCTGTAAATGATTTGCAAATGAGGTGCAGACAGTAAAGCAGGCGGCAATGGAGATATTTTTGGGTTTTGCCTCAATGTGGGGCTGCTCTGTTTTTAAGGTGCTTCAATGTGAGTTGGATGTACAGACACGCTCCTGAGGGAAAGCCTTGTGCTGCTCCTGAAAAATGTGTGAGTGCTGCTCCAAAATGTGGGATATAAAATCCAGGATCAGTGGAAAGCAGCAGAACCACAGGGAGGAACCTCAGCGATGCACAGGCCCCTGACTGCACGTGGAAATTTGGAAACTGCAGGGATTTAGTGGGAATTGTTCAAGCCTCACTTGTGCCAGGGGTGTGGTTGCACATGATACCAGACATTACTGCTAAAAGGCAGCTGGGATTCATTTTGCATTCTCTACACAATGTGAAATATTCAATCTTTACCTGTGGGCAGGAAAATTCTGCAGTCTAATCCCAGGATCTGGTGTTCTGGACAGGGAGAAAAGTGGAGGGGAAATATTTGTGCTCCGGAGGGTTCTGCTGTAAGTCTGTGCATCCCTTTAGCCAGCAGGGAAACCCACCTGAACATCCCTGTCAGGTGCACTGGGACCTCCCTGTAGCACAGCTCTGATCACCCATGTGCTGCAAGGAGCAGTTGGGAAGATGAAAATCCTCTGCAAAAGGGATGGGGATTGAGAGGAGTCTGGTTTGGGGTTTTTTTCTCTTTGTTTTTAGTCTGGTTTCTGCAGAAAATGAGATTTTCTGCCATCACAGGGAATTCTGTCATTTCTCACCTCTCTCCCAGGAACTTCTGAGATAGGATGGCTTCAGGTCCATTTGGCTGCATGTCAGGTTTTGATCCCCAGTCAATGGGAACTGCTTTGGGGTTCAGTTACAGTTAAGTCATTTCTCCTTTTGGCTCTAAAAAACCATTTTTACTTCATGACAAGGCTGGAGAAGGGCTGTGACCTTTCCCTTTGGGCAGGGAGGGAGAGGGGTCTCTGGTGGGGCTTTGTCAGGGTGCCAACTGCAAATGTCTCATCCTAAGGAGCTCTGTGATTAACAAACCATCAGCGAACCACTGGATTCCAGTCCAAGGATTCTTCAGAACATTTCTGAAGTTTCTGAAGGAGCTCACACTCCTCAGACAGTGATTTTCTGCTCCTGCCTGTATTGAGGCAGAGCTGTCGGTGGATTCCTGTCCCAAGCCCATTGTGGTGGCCTTTGGGCAGTGACATGGGGCCAGAGGAAGGATCAGGGTGTGATTAAAACCCCCCTTGGGCTTTGCAGGTGTGCATGGCAGGACAGGAAGGGGCAGCAGGTCGGGCAGTGCCAGAGCAGGAAAGGGAATTTCCAGCATCACTCCACGCTCACCCTCTCAGCCTCCAGCCCGCTGGTCATGCCAATTTGTCACCGAGCTGGGATTTCAATTAAACCCCAAAAGAAGGGGTCAGAGGTTATGCAAACACGTTGGGAAAGGCCACTTTGCCTGGAGGGCTCTCCCGGGGCCACTGGAGCTTTACACAGCCCCAGTGACCCGGGCTGAGGCCAGCATTGTTCCCCCTGCTCCATTCAAGAGGCAGTTTGTCAATAAAATTGACCTCTTGGCTCCTGGGGGTGCTGCCACCTCATCTTTCCCCTTTTCCTGGGTTTGGCTGGAGCAGAGCTGAGGTTTCTCTGTGGTCCCTGTGCCATGCCAGGGCTGGGAGCAGGAAGGTCAAACACTGCAGGAACTCACAGCAGCACTCACAGCACCTTCTCCTCCCCTTGGGGGTTTTTATTCTGCTTTCTGCCTTTTGGGGTTTTTGTACCTGAGGGCAGTTTCCAGCTGGACCCCTGGGAAACACCATCACAAACATCAGGTGTCACTGACAACTTTTATGAAAAATCCTTTCTTCAGGATTTTTTCCTCCTGAGAAGCTGAGAGGCCTCAGGAACAAAATGTAAACCATGGATTATCTGCTGCTGTAGGAATGCAACAGGTGCATCTGTGATTGGTCTCATGTGGTTGTTTCTAATTAACGGCCAATCACAGTCAGCTGGCTCAGACTCTCTGTCCAAACCACAAACCTTTTATCACTCTTTCTTTTTCTATTCTTAGCTTAGCTAGCCTTCTGATTAAATCCTTTCTTCTTTCTTTTAGTATAGTTTTAATATAATATATATAATAGAAATAATAAATCAATGCTTCTGAAACATGGAGTCAATCTCATCTCTTCCTCATCCTCAGACCCCTGTGAACACTGTCACAATCAGGTTCTGTTCATCCTCTCCAGACCTCGTTCTCCTTTCAGGGCCATCATTCTCCACAAGGATCCCACATTGATTTTCTGCCCCTCACCAGCCAGGCTGGCTTGGGATGACCTCGAGGTCCCTCCCTGTTACACAACTGGCACCAAAGTCCCCCCCAGGGCAGCAGCTCTCCCTGCCAAGCCCCGTGCCCACCAGCACACCCACCCACTGCGGGCACAATCCCATTTTTGGGGAGGTGTGAGGCTTCCCAGTGGGTTTGGGTGGTGGGACTGTGTTGGGATCTCTGCTGCTCAGAGTTACCCCAAGAAGAGTTCCAAAGTCTCTTTTCCCAGTCCAGCACTTGAAGACGGAGTCAGGGCTCTTCAGTTCTCAGTCTCAAGGTTGTTTATTTTATCTTATCTATAAAAAATTTTCTCCTGCCCTGCTGGGTTCAGCTCAGCAAGACAGTTCCAGGCACTCTGCCTGCCCCCAGGGCAGTGTTATGTCTTTATACTAAAAACTACCTGTACAATATTTACAATTACTTCCCAATACCTATCACCCATCTTAGACAGTGAGCTTCTACTCTAAACCAATCCAAAAGTGCCACCATCACAGCAGAAGATGGAGGCCAGGAGGAAGAAGGAGAAAGGCTGGACATGCCCAGGCTTGCCCCCTGAACCCCCATACCAAAAACCCCAAAAAATCTATTTTTCACCCCATGATAACTTCACTATCATTTCTTACTTTTCTTTAACTTACTCTTTGTGGCTTGTAAACTCCTCACTCAAAATCTGGTAATATTTTTATCCAAAGCCCCATTGGGCGTGGTGTTTAGTGTTTTTTTTACCTGTAATAACACTAAACCTTGCTTGATTCACTCAAGTTATTTCATTATTACTATACCCAATTACCTTATCATTCATGTTAGACAGTGAGCTTCTACTCTAAACCAATCCAAAAGTGTCACCATCACAGCAGAAGATGGAGGCCAAGAGGAAGAAGGAGAAAGGCTGGACATGCCCAGTTCTGTCCATCTTGCCTCCTGAACCCCCATTCTAAAAACCCCAAAAAATCTATTTTTCACCCTGTGACAACTTCACTATTACTCGACTAAACTCTTGTGGCTTGCAGATCTTCATCTAAGGTTGGTAACTTGCTTCACAGGTTATAATCAAACCCACAGGGGCATTCTGGGCTCTGTGCCAGGGTCCCTGTGCCCCCTGGCAGGGTCTGGGCTGCTCAGGACAGCCAGAGGGATGCCCTGGGTGCTGACAGGACTGTAGCAGCCCCTGTGCTGCTGCACTAATTGCACTGGGCAGTGCTGCAAACAAGCCCTGCTTGAACCCACAGGGCTGAGGAGGCCATTTCAGCTGTGAGATAAATGGATATCATGGAGCAAGTGGCAATTAGCGTGGGTAAAGAGCCCCTTAGTGACTGTCCCTTACATAACACCTTTGTTCCAGGCCCTTCACTTCATACTCAGTTTGTAAATAAACTTGACTCCCGGCTTTGCTGGGGCCTTTATTCCCTCTTTATTTTTATTTTATTATTCTTTGAACCCAGGGAAGAACGAGGCAATTGTTCACCCCCAGGGACACGCAGCAATGTGAGCCCTGCCCAGCCTGGCAGTGCCCACTCACCCCAAAAGGGGCACTGGCATCAACCCACACCAGAGCCACCCACGCAGCCACCAGGGCAGCAATTTTAATTGCTTTCCCCCCCTCATGAGGCCTGGGGGCTCATTATGGCTCTGGCAATGAATGGGGGCCTGAAAAGGTGGCTCTGTAATTGCAGTGGGCACCGAGCTCTGCCCCAGAGTTTGGGGTCAGGGAGGAACTGGGGGGCTCTGGGGCAGCCCAAGCACAGGGACCTGGCCCTAATTCCCATTGTGTCTCCCCTGTCACCATCCAAGCTGTGCCAGGGCTCCCTATACCCACAGTGCCACTGGCATGAGCAGAGGTTCTGATGTGCTTTGGAGGGTTTGGGGTGCCAGGGCTCCTACACCCACAGTGCCAGGCTGGCATGAGCAGAGGTTCCAAGGCAAAGTGGGATGTGCTCTGGAGGGTTTGGGGTGCCAGGGCTCCCTATACCCACGGTGCCACTGCCAGGCTGGCACTGAGCAGAGGCTCCCAGGCACAGTGGGATGTGCTTTGGAGGGTTTGGGGTGCCAGGGCTCCCTATACCCATGGTACCTGTGCAAGGCTGGCATGAGCAAAGGCTCGCAGGCATGGTGGGATGTGCTTTAGAGGGTTTGGGGTGCCCCTACCAGGCTGGCACTGAGCAGAGGTTTCCAGACATGCTGGGATGTGCTTTGGAGGGTTTGGGTTGCCAGGGCTACACCCACAGTGCCACTTCCAGGCTGGCACTGAGCAGAGGCTCTGAGGTGCTTTGGAGGGTTTGGGGTACCAGGCCTCCTTACACCCATGGTACCACTGCCAGACTGGCATGAGGAGAGGCTCCCAGACATGCTGGGATGTGCTTTGGAAGGTTTGGGGTGCCAGGGCTCCTATACCACCGTCCACTGCAGACTGCATTGAGCAGAGCTCTGAGTGCTTTGGCGGTTGGGTGCGGCTCCCTACACTGCCAGACTGGCATTGAGCAGAGGCTCTGAGGTGCTTTGGTAGGTTTGGGGTGCCGGGGCTCCCTACACTGCCAGGCTGGCACTGAGCAGAGGTTCTGATGTGCTTTGAAGGGTTTGGGGTGCCAGGGCTCCACATCTCTGCTGCCTTTAACCTCCACTTGTCATTTTTCCTGTCCTTTCCCAAGGGCAGGGCTGTCTGGGGGGGGGTTTGAGGTGTTCAGTGCCACCAGTGGTGCCTCTTCCTCCAGTGCCACCTCTGCCTGGGCTCTCTCCTTGCTGCTGACCTTCCAAACCATCACTGGTGATACTGGTCCGTACTGGGAAGCTCCTGGGTCCGTACTGGGAAGCTCTTTGTTCAGAGTGGGGGCGGCCAGGCCCCTGTGGCCCCTCTCCCCAGCCCTGCCTCTCCCATATGGCGCCCATTATGGGATGTGTCTGACAAGGAGCTCTCCAGGTGTCGCTGGGATAACGATTCACACTCCGAGGAAGGTGGCAAAGATGATTAGCTGCCTTTCTATCAACCAGCACACGGCATCAGCTGCTCGGGGGTGGGGGCTGTGGATGTGTAAGGACATGCACACCACGAGCTCGGGCTTTGTCCTGCTCCTAATTCCAATGGACTCCCGGGCACCTCTTTGTGTGCCTTAGTTTCCCCAGCTGTAGCACAGGGATGCTGTTATTGCTTTGACTTGTGAAACGCCCCCCGAGCAGCTGATGGAGCTCCTGCATTAGCGAGAGGTGAATTGTGCAGGTCTGCTGGCAGCTGGGCTGCCACGGAGAGGGCAGGGGAGCTGTCAGAGCCGGGGCCCTCAGGGGATGTGAATAAACAAACCCTCCGGACACAGGCATGAGGTGCAGGGTGCCTGGGGTGTGTCCTGGGGGCTGGGAGAGCCCCGAGGTGTGGGGAAGGGTCCGTGGTGCCAGCCTGGTGTGGGCAGGACTTGTTCCGTGCTGATGTGTTTGTGCCCCGTGGTGTGGGGAAGGGTCTGTGGTGCCAGCCTGGTGTGGGAAAAGGTCTGTGGTGCCAGCCTGGTGTGGGCAGGACTTGTTCCATGCTGATGTGTTTGTGCCCCATGGTCTGTGGTGCCAGCCTGGTGTGGGCAGGGCTTGCTCCACGCAGATGTCTCGGTGCCCTATGGCATAGGGAAGGGTCTGTGGTGCCAGCCTGGAGTGGGGAAGGGTCTCTGGTCCCAGCTTGGCATGGGCAGGGCTTGCTCCATGGTGATGTGTCCGGTCCCCGTGGCATGGGGAAGGGTCTCTCATGCCAGCTTGGCATGAGGAAGTGTCTGTGGTGCCAGCCTGGTGTGGGGAAGGGTCTCTGGTCCCAGCTTGGCATGGGCAGGGCTTGCTCCATGGTGATGTGTCCGGTCCCCGTGGCATGGGGAAGGGTCTCTCATGCCAGCTTGGCATGAGGAAGTGTCTGTGGTGCCAGCCTGGTGTGGGGAAGGGTCTCTGGTGCCAGCCTGGCATAGGCAGGGCTTGCCCCACACAGATGTGTCTGTGCCCCATGGCATGAGGAAGGGTCTCTGGTGCCAGCCTGGCATGGGCAGGACTTGTTCCGTGCTGATGTGTTTGTGCCCCGTGGCATGGGGAAGGGTCTGTGGTGCCAGCCTGGAGTGGGCAGGGCTTGCTCCATGGTGATGTGTCCGTGCCCTGTGGTGCGGGGAAGGGTCTGTGGTACCAGCCTGGCATGGGGAAGGCTCTCTGGTGCCAGCCTGGCATCAGCAGGGCTTGCTCCATGGTGAAGTGTCTGTGCCCCGTGGTGTGGGGAAGGGTCTGTGGTGCCAGCCTGGCATGGGCAGGGTTTGCTCCTGTGTCCGTCCCTTGCCCTGCCTGCATCATGTCTGTGGGGCCTCAGGCTCTTCCCGCTGATGTTTTTAATAAAGTTTTAATAAAGTTTTAAATAAAGACTCATTTAGTGAGCAGATCCCAGCATCCCGGAGCTTGACACGGGCACACTGCACACCCAACCCCTGGAATTTCTTCAGCTCTTTCCACATCTCCAGTACTGCTGGAAAGAGGGGCAAAATAGGAAAACGAGAGGGAAAGGAGCTGCTGGGATTTCTTCAGCTCTTTCCACATCTCCAATACTGTTGGAGAGATGAGGGTTTGAATCCTTTCTTCCCGAGGCAGGGTGGTAAGGTAACTCTAAGAAGGGGTTTAGTCTTCAATCTTTGCCTTACAAGACTGAATGAGAGGGGCAAAATAGGAAAAGGAGAGGGAAATGAGCTGCTGGAATTTCTTCAGCTCTTTCCACATCTCCAATACCGCTGGAGAGAAGGGTAAAATAGGAAAAGGAGAGGGAAAGGAGCTGTTCTCAGCTGTGGGAAGGCTGTTCTGTCTCACATTACGTCTCCCCAGGTCCCTGCGATCCGGAGGTGAGCCCTGCCTTGCAAAGTGACGGAGCAGAGGTTCCCCACGGGGGAAACTGAGGCACGAGCGGAGTCTGGCACCCAAACGGGGGCAGCAGAGGTGCGAGGACGGGCTGAGCTCCCTGTGCTCGGTCGGGGTGCGATCACCGGGGTCCCTCCGGTCCCGGGCCGGCCGCGGGCGCTGCGGGCAGAGCCGGCGCTGCTCTCGCCGAGCCCGTCGGGATTATCCGTGCTTAGCTGCACCATCTGTTCCTCAAACTGCCATCATTATGTTCAACTCGGGAAGAAAACGGCCCCTACAGAGAAGCAATTTGTTCGCTGACTAAACCTTTCAGGCTCCCCGCGCACGGAGAGCTCCGCGCTCGCTTAAACAAGCGCGGGGAGAGCGGCCGGAGCGGCGTGGGGAGGGCGCAGGGCTGCCCTTAATCCGATTACAAAACATAACAGCCTTTGAGGAGGAGGAGGAGGAGGGAGGGAGGGTCCATTTCACACCCGACCCCGACGTCTGAGGGTCTCGCAATGATCTCACTGCAGCGGATTTGCTCGCCGGCGCAGTGGGGTTGCTTTTGAGATGCGCTGCGAGGAGATCAAAAAAGGAGAAGGGGGATGGCTGGGAAAGGGGAGGAGAGGGATGGGGAAAAGGGTGAGGTGGGTCAGGGGTCTGCAGGGTGAAATAAACAGGGGATGTGGGGTTGGGGTCTGCAGGGGATGTGGGGTCAGGGTTCTGCAAGGTTGGGGTGGTGAGGGGGATTGGGGTCAGGGTGAAAGGAAACAGGGGATGTGGGGTTGGGGTCTGCAGGGGGATGTGGGGCTGGGGGTTCTGCAAGGTCAGGGTTCTGCACTGGGATGTGGGGTTGGGGTCTGCAGGGGGATGTGGGGTCAGGGTTCCATAGGGGGATGTGGGGTCAGGGTTCTGCAGAGGGATGCAGAGCTGGGGTTGTGCAGGGGATGTGGGGTCTGCAGGGGGATGTGGGGTTGGGGTTCTGCAGGGGGATGTGGGATTGGGGTTCTGCAGGGTCAGGGTTCTGCAGGGAATGTGGGGTCAGGGTCAGGAGTCTGCAGGGGATGTGGGGTCAGGGTACAGGGGGATGTGGGTCAGTGTTTTTCAGGGGGATGTGGGTCAGGATCGGGGTTCTGCACTGGGATGTGGGGCAGGTTCTGCAGGGTCGAGATGTTCTGTGAGGGGGATGTGGGTCTGGGTTCTGCAGGGGGATGTGGGATTGGGGTTCAGCACTGGGATGTGGGGTCAGGGTTCTGCAGGGAATGTGGGGCTGGGGTTCTGCAGGGGGATGTGGGGTCAGGGTCAGGGGTCTGCATTCGGGCGAGTTCAGGAGTCACGGGTTCTGCAGGGATGTGGGATGTGGGTGGGGTCTGCAGGGCAGGGTTCTGCAGGTAGGGTCTGCGAGGGTTGGGGTCTGCAGGGTCAGGGTTCTGCAGGGGGATGTGGGGTCAGGGTCAGGGCTGAGGGATGTGGGTCAGGATCGGGGTTCTGCACTGGGATGTGGGGTTTTCATGGGTCTCGTGTCAGTCATGCAAAGGGCGATGGGTACGATCGGGGCTGCACCTGGTGGCTCCTGCTCTGTGTCATCAGGGCACGGGACAGGGACCCCGCGTCCCCTCCCCCCCACGTCTCCCCGTCCGAGCCAGGAGTGGGGCTGAGGTCCCTGCACAGACCTTCCTCAGGGCCTGCAGCGGCAGCAGGAACGCCTGACCCACTTCGCTTCCTTTCGTCATGGAATTTCAGTGACACCAAGGCTTTATTGTGCTGATTTCACCATTTTCTGTAAGGGACAATGAAACTGGGGAAAGTTTAAAGTGATACTTTGCCTTATATCAAAGCAAGATGTTATGACTTCCTGCTGTGTTTTACAGTGATGTTTTATGATCACAAACAAATGCTTTTCATTAAGAATTTTATTAATGCATTGAATTAATGAAATTTTGTCCTTCTTTTGAAATTTTGAAATTGAAATTTTGAAATTTTGTCCTCCTTTTTGTCCATTCAGTTAAAGGAAACCCGTGTGCTTCAACAGCAGCAGATACCAGCACAAGAGAGTCCCACCTGTGGCAAAGCATTTCCCCCAAACTTTGCTGTGCTGTCCCTGCACCCCTGTCCCCTGTGGGGCTGTGTCCCCTCCTCAGGGATGGTGACACTGGCAGCTGGGCACACCTGTGCCCACAGGAATCCCATGTGGTGAGTGCCAGTCTGGCACAGGAGGTGTGGAAGCGCCTGGCAGCCACCCCAGGCTCGTGGGAGATGGGACCCCAAGGTGTCCCCGACACTGGCGACCCCCAGCACATCCAGAATGGCCCCTCTAGGAGCCCTCTGGGGCTGTGGCCCTGCTCCAGTCACTGCAGGGCTCTCTGTGGGATCCCTTGAGGGTTCCAGAGTGTTCCAGTCTGCTCCCAGGGGAGTGGGAGCCCCTCTGTGGGGTGCTGGGCAAACTGGGGGGCTTTGCCTTCCTCACTGGATGACACCTGAAGGAAACAGCCAGCAGGGCTGGGCACGTGCCATGAGAATTCAGGGGCAAATCCAACAAAGCTACCAAAAAATCCATATATTTTAATTGCTATGTGCACAAAAATATCTGTACAAAGTCTTTGCTGCTTTCTGTTCAGCCTCCTGGGCCCACTCCCCACCACAGCCATCCTTCCTCTCCCCATTGCCTCCCTCCAGAGAGCAGCTGATGGGGAAACTGAGGCAAGGAGCAGGGAGGGGACGTGGCTGAGCCAAGCCTGGACACCCTGAGCAAACACAGGGATCCTGCAGCTCCTCTTCACCCTGCAGAGGCCTGGGGACACCCAGCTGCTCCCAAAAACGTTTGGCTGGCTCCTGTTGGGAGGTTCAGGCTGCCAGAACCAACTGGCACTGGCCATGGCACACCCCACAGAGAGGTTCTGGGGTTGTTACACCAAGGTGCTGATGCCCAGCTCCTCCTTTCCACTGGCACTGGGCTCAGATCCTTCCTCAGGCACCTGCACCAGAGACAAGAGAGGGGCGGAAATGGGCCCTGCTCAGAGAGGGGCAGAAATGGGCCTGCTCAGGGACAAGAGAGGGGCAGAAATGGGCCCTGCACCAGAGAGGGGCAGAAATGGGCCCTGCTCAGGGACAAGAGAGGGGCAGAAATGGGCCCTGCACCAGAGAGGGGCAGAAATGGGCCCTGCTCAGGGACAATAGAGGGGCAGAAATGGGCCCTGCTCAGGGACAAAAATGGGCCCTGCTCAGGGACAAGAGAGGGGCAGAAATGGGCCCTGCTCAGGGACAAGAGAGGGGCAGAAATGGGCCCTGCTCAGGGACAAGAGAGGGGCAGAAATGGGCCCTGCTCAGGGACAAGAGAGGGACAAAAATGGGCCCTGCTCAGGGAAAAGATAAGGGCAGAAATGGGCCCTGCTGAGGGACAAGAGAGGGGCAGAAATGGGCCCGGCTCAGGGCACAGTGGGGCTGGGTGTGGGCTCAGCTTCCACCAGGAAGGTTTAGATGGAATTTTGGGGGAAATTCCACCACTGGAATCATCCAGCACTGGCACAGGCTGCCCAGGGGAGTGGCAAAGTCTCCATCCCTGGATGGATTTAAAGATTTTTGGGGACATGGTTTAGTGGTGACCTCGACAGCAGTGGAATGGTTGGACCTGGTGCTTTTAGAGGGGAGCACCTAAAACACCTAAAGAGAGTCAGGGATTCTCTGCCCACGGGCATTTACTGCAGCTCTCCTGCCCTAAATGCTGCTGCAAGAGGAGGAAGCTGTGGGGAAATACCCAACCCCTGCCGCTGCCTGAGACCCAAAAATCCCTTTTTACCACCAATTCCCAGCTTTACCTCCTGCAAGCCGGGGCTCTCCTTGTACTGGGTGTCCGCGCAGCACCTCGGCACCTTGATTTTCAGGATGGTTCCTGAGGACACCCAAAGCCGGGCGAGGGCGGCTGAGAGCGGGGCGGCCGCTGCTCGGGCTTCCCCTGCCATCTAGCGGCGGCGGCGGGGACCGAGACCGGGGGAGACGGGACCGGGACTGGGGGGAACGGGGATCGGGGGCAGCCGGGACCGGGGGGAACAGGGAGGAGCCGGAGGGAGCCGGGACCGGGGGGAGCCGGGACAACCGGGGGGAACCGGGACTAGGAGGGTGCCGGGACCGGGAGGAGCCGTGGGGAACCGGGACCGGGAGGAGCCGGGAATCTGGGTGTGCTGGGACCGGGGGGAGCGGTGGGAACGGGGAGCGGGGGGAACGGGTACCGGGAAGGAGACGGGAGCTGGAACTGGGGGGAACCGGGATCGGGGGGTGCCGGGACCGGGGGGAGCGGGGAGAAGCGGGGATCGGAGGGGAACCAGGACTGGGGGGAGCCGGGGGCAGCCGGGATCGGGGATGAACCGGGACCGGGGGAAACCGGGACTGGGGGGTGCTGGGACCGGGGGGAACCGGGACCAGGGGGAACCGGCACCGGGGGGTGCCAGGGGGAACCGGGATCCGGAACCGGGGCGAGCCCAGACCCCCGCGGGGACCCCGGGAGAAGAGCGGACCTGGGGAAAGCTCCGGACACAGCAGGGAGCACAGACCGGGGGGAGCACGGACTGGGGAGACCCCCGGCCAGCGGGGAGTAAAGCCCCATGGATGGCCCCGGCCCTGCATGAGAAACGCAGCCCCAAGGGGAGCCCTGGCCCCGATCTCGGCTGGGTTTGCCCAGTGCTGAGCACCCCTGGCTCTGCCGGAGTGGATGCTTTGCTTTGAAGCTGCTCCTGCCCTTTCCCCCAAACCCATCCATTCCCTGCCCCTCCGTCCCTCTGTGCTGGAGGCAGAACTCACCCGTGATCCAGCCCCCGAGCGTGGCAAGCAGCAGGGTGAGGGGCAGGGCACTGAGCTGCATGAATGCTTGGTCAGTGACTGTCCGGCTGCCCTGGGCCACCAGTGGGAACACCAGCTCCAGCCTGCATGCCAGACAGGGGACAGGCGTTGGGGAGCTGCTTTTGCTTGTTTTGGGAGCTTTGTTTGGTTCATATCTCGGTTTTGCCTCCTAAAGGGCTGCTGTACCAGGGGAGTGGTGCAGCCCTGATCTCAGGGGTTGTGGTGACCCCAGCTTGGTGCATAAGGCACTGGCAGCCCCGATCCTGGCTCCTCTCACCTGTAACCAAAAGTGTCAGCGGTGGCCAGCAGCGTCAGCAGCGTCCCCAGCAGGGCCCCCAGCACCCCGGGCAGCCCGTGGGTGTTGTGCACCCCACACGTGTCCTGGATTTTCAGCTTGGAGTGCAGAACAGGCTGGGGAGAGCACAGGGAAGAGCTGGTGGTGGGCTGGGATCAGCTGCCCGGGCGTTTGCGGGTTTGGGAGCAGATCCCTGGGCTGGGATCACCATCCCTGGGGACTCACCGTGAAGAATCTGAAGCCAAGGGGGGTGATGAGGCCAACCAGAAACCCTGCGATGAGGGCACCAAAGGGGGTGAGCAGCATCTCCCCAGCCATGCCCATCACGGCCATGGCAGCCAGGGTGGCATCCTGGAGCTGAACCTGATGGAACAAGACACGGTCAGGGGAATGGACTCCATGGTCTGGGAGAGGGGTGTTTGTCTTCCTCAAATTGGTGTAGCCATGATATTTTCTGAAAAATCCTTTCCTTAGGATTTTTCCTCCTGAGAAGCTGAGAGGCCTCAGGAACAAAATGTAAACAATGGTTATCTGCTGCTGTGGAATGCAACAGGTGCATCTGTGATTGGGCTCATGTGGTTGTTTCTAATTAATGGCCAATCACAGCCCAGCTGGCTCAGACTCTGTCTGAGCCACAAGCTTTTGTTATTCATTCTTTCTTTTTCTATTCTTAGCTAGCCTCTGATGAAATCCATTCTTCTATTCTTTTAGTATAGTTTTAATATAATCTGTGACCGTGTTCACAGGGGTCTGAGGAAGAGGGAAGAGACGAGGATCTGACTCCATGTCTCAGAAGGCTTGATTTATTATTTTATGATATATATTACATTAAAACTATACTAAAATAATAGAAGAAAGGATTTCATCAGAGGCTGGCTAAGAACAGAAAAAGAAGGAATAATAACAAAGGTTTGTGTCTCGGGCTCTCTGTCCAAACCAGCTGACTGTGATTGGCCATTAATTAAAAACAACCCCATGAGACCAATCACAGATGCACCTGTTGCATTCCACAGCAGCAGATAACCATTGTTTACATTTTGTTCCTGAGACCTTTCAGCTTCTCAGGAGGAAAAATCTTAAGGAAAGGATTTTCCATAAAAGATGTCTGCGACAATAATATATATCATAAAATAATAAATTAAGCCTTCTGAAACATTGAGTCAGATCCTCATCTCTTCCCTCTTCCTCGGACCTCTGTGAACACGGTCACAAATTGGTTCTTAATGAACCTTAATGAGCCTAACAGGCCTCCCCTTTTTCCCTGGGTGTGTTCAGGCCTTCTCCTACAGGGCAGGGTGTGGGTTTGTCCCAGGACAGGACTGACCTACCATCCTTGGGGTGCTCTCCTCATAGAGCACAGGAGAGAGGATGAAGGTGGACACGGTGCTTGCCACCAGTGAGAAGTAGGAGTTGAGCACTGCCCAGTTCTCTCCATCGTGGTGGACAGTGGTGGTGGAGGTGAAGCTGGGCCAGAAGATCCACAGGTAGATGGTTCCTGCAGGGAATAGAACAGGTCTTGGTACTGGAGTTGATCCCTTGTGGGACAGAAAGTTCCTGTGAGGGCCAAGAGATGCACGAGGCCACAAGGGAGGTTCAGATAGAACACAAGGAAATGGTTTTTCTAGAAGAGGGTGGTGCAGCCCAGACAAGTCCATAGGGAGGTGCAGGACATCTGTCCTTGATGTTTGCAGCAATCTCCTGCTCAAAGCCACACCCTCAGATTGGTGACAACCCTTCCACCACCAGCTCTAGGTGCTGCAGATTTGAGCTCCATACCAACCACAGCAAAAACATCCTTGTGGTGCCCCTTATCCTGCTGCTCTTCCCTCCTCCTCTTGTCCTTATGGGGCTGGTACAGGACCCGTGAAACCATCAGGCCAAAATAAGCACCAAAGGTGTGCACGGTCAAGGAGCCTCCACTGTCGCTCACCTGGGGAGTGTGGAAAACAAGGAAAGTGCAGGAATTGGGGTGATATAGAAACCCAGGGCACCAGGAATGTTCCTCTGTCTGCTCTGGGGTGCCCTGACCCCCAGGGAGCACTGACTTTGACCCTCATCCATGGAGAAAGTATTCTAAACTCCAGAATAGACCAGAATCCACAAAAGTGTGAAACAGATAATAGAGAGTAGTGTAGGTTTATCTCTTGGTGAGAAATTTAGGGTTTGGGATTTTTAGTATGCAAGATGGAGGGCACAGGGTGTCATCCTGGGTTTCTTCTTCCTTCTTCTTCATGGGTTTGGGTGGCGTTTTGTAATTGGGCAGAAAAGTCCCCATTGGGATCAGTTTTTGGGTTAAAAGGGAAAATAATCCAGGTGTCAGTTCTTAATTGGATAGTTTAGTCTTAAAAGACCTTGTAACAAAAGACTGTTGGCCATTTTGTGCCTTCTACTGAAAAGCTGCTGAACTCACAGCAATGAGACTGTTTTACTGATAAGAAATTAAGAAATAATAAACACCTGAATCTGAACATAAACTACTGTCTCAAGTGCCTTCAATCCAGACCCAGGAAACCAACAACAACCAGTGCAAATACTACAGCAGGGTGAGGGATTTGCCTCTCCAGATGAGGCAGAACTTGCCATGAGGAGCCCAAACCCAAGACCACTCCCTGTCCCAGTGGGTGACTCACCCCCATGAGACTGAGCAGGATGAATTCATTGAGGGTGCACAGGGTCACTTCCAGCAGGGCCAGCAGCAGCATCTGCACAGGGCTCACCCTGCCCAGAACAGCTCCAGTGGAGATCAGAACAGCTGCGGTGCAGAAATCAGCACTGACCATGCTGGGAAGGAGAGGAAGAGTGTGAGACTGGAGCTGGCACTGCCAGGGGTGAGCACAGGGGCTGGGCAGAGCTGGCAGGGATCAGGAGCTGAAGAGGTGCTGGTGGCACAGGGATGGCTGGGCTTGAGGCAGGTGGGGGGCAGAGTGCGCCCCTAAATCCCTTGGCAGGGCTCACACAGCCCTTGCCAGGGTGAGATGTTGAATGAAAGTTTGACAAGAAAGCCTCAAGCATTTGGCAAGAAGAACTGAAGGAGTGCTGGATTTACCCTTGCTTTCTGGAGGTGATTTATTTACAGCTTTTACCGTCTCCATGCCCAGGTTTGGTTTGGGCTCTTTCAGAGGACACACCTCACCTCTGCTGGGGCAGAAAAGGAGCCTCCTCTGCACTCTCCAGGTGCTCAAAGTATCCAGACAGGCAAGAAATGGCCCCATCCCTTTCACCCCAAGCCCTGGAGCACTGCTGGGTTCTCAGGCCACAGTGGGGACACCAGGAGGTGGCTCTTTGGTCACCTGGGTAACTTCAGTTGCCCATTAGAGAATGAGCACAAAACCCTTCAGGAATCACCTTCCCCCAGCCTGGAGCTGCTCAGTTCTCCCCCAAACCCTGACAGAGGCAGGGGGGAATCATCATCTCCTGCACCCTGGGGTGAGTTGGGTGTTCCAGGCTGCTCCAGTGGGGTGGGGAAGCGCTCAGAGGTGAAAATATCTGGGTTTGGACACAAACACCCCAAACCCAGCCAAGCCTCAGCACCCAGAAATGGCCCCAGCGCTATTTTGTGTTGGAAAGGATGAAAGTTTGACAAGAAAGTCTCACAGATATGTGTGCTTAGCTTTAAATGTAGAGTCTGATGAAGGAATAGAGATGGAAGCAAGTTTTGATATAGAAGAAAAGAATTGCTGAGCCAATTTTACTGGCTAACCAAGGAGACAAAGGGTATTTCATGTTAGTTATGAGGGGTTTTATGGCTTAGAGCAAAGGATAAACCCACCCCAAACACGAAGATGTTTTTACCAAGCAGAAAGATGGCACAGGCAAACAAGGCAGCAAAGTTGCAAGTAGAAAAAAGGTCTCAGAATTTTCCACTGCAAGAAAACTGAAAAACAACTTCCAGCTTAAACTGTAATGTACTGACTTCTAGTGATTGGAGAACAGTAACATGAATATGGTAATTACAGTAGTTATGATAGGCTGTAGGTAAAAGTTAAGGTATAGATTGGTTCTAGTGTATTAAGATGCTCAGCAAAGAAAAGTTTATAATGTAATGTAACCAAAAGAAAAGTATATAATGCATTGCAACCAAAAAGAAAGTTTATAATGCATTGCAACCAAAAGAAAAGTATATAACGCATTATAACCAAAAGAAAATTTTATAATGTAATGTAAGCAAAAGAAAAGTATATCATGCAATGTAACCAAAAGAAAAGTGTACAATGCATTATAACCAAAAGAAAAGTTTATAATGCACTGTAACCAAAACCAAAGGGTCTCCAGGCCTGCCTGCAGCTGGAGCTGACAGCTGTAGGCACAGCTCTGTCACCCACAATCCTGGACTGCTGTAACTCTTGGATACAATCAAGTGCATTTTGTATACAATAAACTGCATTTTGAAGAGCCAACCTGAGTCCCACATCTCTCATTTAGGCTCTTACAGTGGTACTCAAAGAACCCCGTCCCACTTGTGTGCAAAATGCTCCTGCAAAGCAGAGCCCCGAGTTTTACAGAGGAGGGAGCCCGTGTGCCAGGGCTGGGCTGGGCTCAGCAGCTCCCTCCGGCCTTACCTCTGAGCTCCCACGGAAATCTTGCTGCTGAGGAAGAAGAAAAGCATGCCCTGCATGAGGACAGCCCACTGGATGGAGAAGGCTGTGATGAGGATGATGATGGCAGCACTGCCCGGCCCATAGCGGCTGAGGAAGGCCACGAGCAGCCCAAAGCTGAGGAGCAGCTGGACGTGGACATCCTGGAACCCTGTGTGGGGAGAGGCACAGGGATGGGTCTGGGGGTGCTGAGGGAGGGCAAACACCCTCCTGATGGTCCCCAACAGCTGAGACACCCCCAGGTTTGGGAGATGAAGGCTCTCTGCACTTGATGTGAGTCTGGAGCCACGGTGGAAGATTGTCAGGATCTCTAGCTGGTCAGAGTGACCCCGAGAAAAGTTGGAAAGTCTCTTTTCCCAGCCCAGCACTTGAAGAAGGAGTCAGGGCTCTTCATTTCTCGGTCTCAAGGTTGTTTATTGTGTCTTATCTATAAAAAATTTTCTCTGTCCAGCAGGACAGTTCCAGGCACTCTGCCTGCCCCTGGGGCAGTGTTATCTTTTTATACTAAAAACTACCTGTACAATGTTTACAATTACTTCCCAATACCTATCACCTGTGTTAGGCAGTGAGCTTCTACCTTAAACCACTCTAAAAGTGCAGAAGATGGAGGCCAAGAAGAATAAGAAGGAGAAAGACTGGACATGCCCAGATTCCTTCATCTTGCTCCCTGAACCCCCATATTAAAAACCCCAAAAACCCATTTTCCACCCCGTGATAACTTCACTATTATTCTACTTAAACTGTTGTGTCTTGCTGATCTTCATATAAGGTTGGTAATTTGCTCCATGGGTCATAATCAAAACCACACAGGTGTTTTGGGCTTCTGAGTCCCCTGGCAGGGGTCTTGGTCAGCCAGGGGGTCTTGGTCTGGGTTCCCACAGAAGATCTTCCTTGGAGATCTGCAGTGGGGAGTGCTAGGGACAGCTACAGCCACCCCGGACCCTCTGCAGCCTCTCCAGGCCACCCCATCCTCATCTGCCCTGTGCAGATATCTCAGGACATTCATCCCACAGCACAGAAACCTCGGAGCTGGCGGCACCCACCAGAGCAGCATCAAAGTGGCTCTGAGATGTCAGCACCCCTGAAGGCATCCTGCCCCAATTCACAGGATGAGCAGAGAACTTGGGTCAGTCTGGCACCATTTGGTGGCAAACCAGGGGATGGGGGGCCTGATTCTTGCTCGGGCTGGATGCCCTTTGCACAGCTGACAGCTGTGGGGCGGGCTGCTCCGTGAGTCACTGAAGGGTGGGGTTACGTGGGCAGGAGGAACCGGGAGAACCTGCTGGCTGCAAACCCCAGCTGGGGAGCTCTGCACACCCTGAAGTGCCAGGAGCAGCTGCTGTGCTCCACACCAGGCTTGGGATGATGATCTCTAGATTTTCACTGCACTCAGTGATCCCTTCTGAGCTCCAATCCTCCATGGAAGGGGCTCGGTGTGAATCCCCTGGCACTGCAAACCCAGGTGGGAAGCTCTGCACACCCTGAAGTCCCAGGAGCAGGTGAGGAGAACCTGGCAGCCACCCTGGCTGTGCTCCCTGCCAGGCATGGGATGATGATCCCTTGATTTTCACTGCACTCAGTGATCCCTTCTGAGCTCCAGTCCTCCTTGGAAGATGCTTGGTGAGAACCCCTTGGCACTGCAAACCTGGCTGGGGAAGCTCTGAATTGCCAGGAGCAGCTGCTGTGCACCCTTATCAGGCATAGAATGATGATTCCCAGTTTTCCACTGCACTCAGTGATCCCTTCTGAGCTCCACTGCTCTAACACACACCCCAGCCCCAAATTTCCCTCTTTTGCTGCAAGTATTTCAGAAATCCTTGCAGCGTATCTGCTCGACCCCTCTGGGAATCACCAGCACCCCACACCTGCAGTCGTCTGTGGAAGGGGCTCAGTGAGAACCCAGCAAACCTGGCTGGTCAGTGGGAAGCTCTGAAGTGCCAGGAGCAGCTGCTGTGCTCCATACGAGGCTTGGGATGATGATCCCTTGATTTTCACTGCACTCAGTGATCCCTTCTGAGCTCCAATCCTCCTTGGAAGATGCTTGGTGAGAACCCCTTGGCACTGCAAACCTGGCTGGGGAAGCTCTGAAGTGCCAGGAGCAGCTGCTGTGCTCCACACCAGGCTTGGGATGATGATCCCTTGATTTTCACTGCACTCAGTGATCCCTTCTGAGCTCCAATCCTCCATGGAAGGGTCTCAGTGAGAACCCCCTGGCACTGCAAACCCAGGTGGGAAGCTCTGCAGACCCTGAATTGCCAGGAGCAGCTGCTGTGCACCCTTATCAGGCATAGAATGATGATCCCCAGTTTTCCACTGCACTCAGTGATCCCTTCTGAGCTCCACTGCTCTAACACACACCCCAGCCCCAAATTTCCCTCTTTTGCTGCAAGTATTTCAGAAATCCTTGCAGCGTGTCTGCTCGACCCCTCTGGGAATCACCAGCACCCCACACCTGCAGCTCGATGGTGCCTCTCTGGTATCTCTGGAGCCAGTGCCAGCTCTGCAGGTGACACCCAGTGCCATCCCCATATCAGGAGGGTTCTACTCACGGGGCTGCAGGAAATTCGGGTCCTGGCTCCTCTGGCTGCAGTTCAGCTGAGGGGGGCACGGCCCGGGGCTGCCCTCGGGGCTGTAGCGCGCCAACACCGCGAACAGGAGGATGAGGAGGATCTGCAGGAGGAAGCACAGCCCCGAGAACCACAGCCTGGAGGCGGCTGCGTGCTCAGGCATGTCGGGGGGCAGGTGAAGCCCTGCAAAGAAGGGGGTGCATGGGGAGGGAGAGCCAGGTTAGGGTGAAACTCCTCCTGCCGGGGTGGCTGCCAGCTGCTCCTCACCTCGAAGGGAGTGCCGGGAGCAGGGCAGCGCTGCCAACACGGAAATTCGGGCTGGGATGCCCTGGCACACCTGCACAGGTGGTGATGCCACACCAGGTGGCTGCAGGCACTGTGCTGGGAGCTGTGGGCTGTGTGTGTGGGGTCGGTGTTTCTCTCTCTGGGCAGTCTCGGGGTCTCTAGCTGGTCACTGTGACCCCCGAGAAATGTTAAAAAATCTCTTTTCCCAGCCCAATGGTCGAAGAAGGAGTCAGGGCTCTTCATTTCTCAGTCTCAAGGTTGTTTATTGTATCTTATCTATAAAATTCTTTTTAAAAATTTACAATTACTTTCCAATACCTATCACCTATGTTAGAAAATATTTACAGTTACTTTACAATATTTACAAAAAAAATATTTACAGTTACTTTCCAATGCCTATCACCTGTGTTAGACAGTGAGCTTCTACTCTAAACCAATCGAAAAGTGCCACCATCACAGCAGAAGATGAAGAAGAAGGAGAAAGACTGGACACACCCAGATTCCTCCATCTTGCCTCCTGAACCCCAAATCTATTTTTCACCCTGTGACAAATTCACTATCATTCTACTCAAACTCTTGTGGCTTATAGCTCCTCACACAAAGCTGGTAATTGTTTCCAGCCCTTGGGGTGGTGTTAGTTTTTTATACTAAAAACTACGTGTACTTTATTTACAATAATTTCCCAATACCTATCACCTATGTTAGACAGTGAACTTCCACTCTAAACCAATCTAAAATTGTCAACATCACAGCAGAGATGAAGGCCAAGAAGAAGAAGGAGAAAGGCTGGGCATGCCCAGATCCCTCCATCTTGCCACCTGAACCCCCATTCTAAAAACCCCAAAAATCTATTTTTGCCCCTGTGATAAATTCACTGTCATTCTACTTTAACTGTCATGGCTTGTAATTCTTCATACAAGGTTGGTAATTGTTTTTTCCAAGGGCTAAATCAGAGGCACAGGGGTCTGGGGCTCTGTGCCAAGGTCTCTGAGCCCCCTGACAGGAGTTTGAGCCATCCAGGGCAGCCAGAGGAATTTCCTGGGTTCCCACAGGCAGGAGATGTTGGGCAGGATGGATGAGATTTCTGCCTCTGCATTGCAGAAACACGGTGGGTTTTGGGCACTGGGTCAGGCAGTGGAGGTGGAGGGTGATGCACAAGGGGCTGACCTGCTGTGGAGGTGCTGGCTCAGCAAAGCTTGGCTCAAATTCCCTGGTCAGAAGGAAAAATGAGTGTTCAGGAGGCTTTGGGGGTGAGGTTTCCTGTGGGGTCGAGAGGAGAGAAGGAAAATCTGAGTTTTTAAGAACAAGGAGCAGAGTCAGAGGCTCGTGATGGAGCCCAGCCAGGAGCTGGTGGATCTGAGCACCAGGGGCTCCTTGGCTTTTCTCTGGCTGCCTCTGCTGCTGCAGAAGTGTTTGCACAGTGGGTGCAGATCCCAAAAAGGGAGAAAAAGAGACAAGGAGCAGAGAAATGACTTGGGAAGTGACTTGGGTGACTCCTTCCCACAGCGCTGGGCCAAACTCTGAACTCAGATAAGCAGTGGTGGGCTGGTGTCATGCCCTGATGCTAACGGGGTGGGAAAGGGGGATGAGTCACTCATGGGAGCCCCTGCAAGTGTTCTGCCTCGGGCTGTGGTTTGCTGAGGGCTGGGGACTGTAACTGGTGCCTTCACTTGGGAAAAATGTGAGAAACAGCTCGTCTGTGATAGCACGGAGCTGGGAATCAGCATCCTGCAGCCAAGAAATCCAGAGCTGCTGCTGGGGGATGTGAAAAATGCCAATCACTTGTTTTTAGAATTGTAAAAGTTTTATAGTAATAAAATGGTCATGAAAATAGTAATACAATTAGAGTAATAATAATTTGGACAAACTGAATTAGGACAATATGAGACAATAGAGACAAAGAGTTACGGACATCCGGGTACCTTTTTCTGGGCAGCACCTGCCCAAAAAAGGACCCACGTTAACAAAGGATTAACCCTTAAAAGCAACAGCCTGTTGCATATTCATACGCTTCATACATGATGCATAAATTCCATTCAAACACAGGATTCTGTCTGGTCATCATCAACTTCTTCCTCTGAATCCTGACAGCGCCTTCAAGGTGGGAAGAAGTTCGTTTCTTCTGATAAGAGAGCAATAAATTCTCTTTCTCTGAAAGATTCAGGTGTCCTGTGGCTGCTATCTCACTGCGAGTCCTTTCTTTAAAAAAAGTATCCTACATAGCATCGTTTCTATTTTAACATTTTGTTATAACCTAAAACTACTTAAGAGAATTAACACAGCATTACTTTCTAACACAACACATACAATATTCATTTGAATATTTGCGAAAAGCTAATCATAAAATACATGCATTTTTCACAGGGGAGAACAGGATGTGCTTCTGCAGCCGTGGGCACAGGAAGTGTGAGGGAGGGAGATGACAGACTCCCTGAAGAGCCTTGGACCCAGCCCATGACCATGGGGAGATGCAGGGAGGAGATTGCAGTGCTGCTGCTCCAGTTTAGCCTCCCTCAGCCCGGGAGAGCAAAGCTATGGGCTCCTTTTGCTCATCACAGTGATGATCACAAAGCTCTGAGCAGTGTGAGCTGGAAGAAGCTTCCAGTTCAACCTGCTGCCACCAAAATTGATGTCCCTCCTTGAAAAGAGGCTGGAGCAGTGGGGAGCAGGTGGGGGACGACGGTGCCTTTTGCTCATCACAGTGATGATCACAAAGCTCTGAGCATTGTGAGCTGGAAGAAGCGTTGGGGAAGATGAAACAGGAAAGCCTCATAAATATGATTGTCTGGCAAAAGATTTTGAGAACATAGAAACTATAAGTGAGATTGAAATGAAAGCAAGCTTTGTGATCCCTCAGTTACTGAACAACTGGAAAACAATGGTGTGGTCACTGAAGGTAATCCCCTTTTGATGGAACAACACCCTCTGCTTGCAGACAGGCCCAAGGCTCAGAGCAGACCCTACAGCTTGGCAGAAGGGGTCCAAAGAGGAGTTTTTAGGGTTTAAAATGTAACACAGTATGGCAATGTAGTGATTCTTATAGGCTGTATGTAAATGCTGTAGGATTTGTATATTGTACTAGATTGGTTAGTGAGAATTAGAATATTCAACACAGAAGAAGATTTATTGTATTGTAATGGGAACCTCGCTCTCTTACCCTTTTTGGTCTCTTACCTTTTTTACTCCTTTGCTCTCTTTCCCTCACCCTCTCTCCCCCTCTCTTCTCTCGGGCCTGCTCTGAGCTGCGGCTGCAGCTCCCAGCAGGGCCCTGCACCCAGGCCCTTTGCAATAAACCCCAAATTCCAAAAGGTTCCTGCACCCACACCCTTTGCAATAAACCCCAAAACCCAGCAGGCCCCTGCATCCACACCCTTTGCAATAAACCCCAAATCCCAGCAGGCCCCTGCACCCAGGCCCCTTGCAATAAACCCCAAATTCCAAAAGGCCCCTGCACTTGGCCCTTTGCAATAAACCCCACATTCCAGGACCTGGCTTCAGAGATCTCTCGTCTCCATCCATCCTGACCATCCTACCCCCTGACACTCCTACAAAGAAGCTTCCAGTTCAACCTACTGCCACCAAAATTGATGTCCCTCCTTGAAAAGAGGCTGGGGGACTGGGGAGCAGGTGGGGGACGAGGGCCTTTCTCCCCTGTGGGGCTGTTTGCTGTGCTGTGCCTGCCATGGCCAGGCCAGGGTGGTTCTGGGGACAGTCACTGCTTGTCCTGTGCCTCCTTTGAGAAAAGCTTCCTCCATCCTTGGAGATGGAGGAAGGAGTTGTGGCAACCCAGAACACAGCACCATTGTGTGCCTGGGCTTTGCTCTTGGCCTGAGGGGATGATGGAGAAGCCTCTCTGGAGGGCAGGATAAATCCAGAGCGACTCGAATGGCGGGGCAGCCCCCTTGCACAACCCTCCAGGGCCTCAAGGGGTGGGAACACCATCCTTCCATCAGGGATGGGGAGAGGGGAAATTAAATTAAATTAATTAAATTAACCATTTCCCTGCTGTCTTTGGGCTCAGAGTGCTCCATCCCAGCACAGGGAGAGCTTTGCCAGCCCAGGAGGCTCCTGGAGCTTGATGTAGAACTGTCCTTTTCCCTGAATTCCCTAAGGGAACATCATTCCTCCATCATGGATGGGGTGAGAGGAATAAAATTAACCATCTCCCTGCTGTCTGTGGGCTCAGAGAGCCCTGTCCCAGGAGCCCAGTGCAGAACTGTCATTTTCCTTGAATTCCCAAAGGGAACATCATCCCTCCATCAGGGATGTGGAAAGGGGAAATTAAATTAAATTAATTAAATTAACCCTTGCCCTGCTGTCTGTGGGCTAAGAGGGCCCTGTCCCAGCACAAGGGGGGGGTTTTGCCAGCCCCAGAGGCTGCTGGAGCCTGATGCAGAACTGTGGTTTTCCCTCAATTCCCAAAGGGAACATAATCCTTCCATCAGGGAGAGTGAGTGTCCCAAGGGAACACCATCCCTCTATCAGGGACAGGGAGAGGGGAATTAAATTAACCCTTGCCCTGCTGTCTGTGGGCTCAGAGAGTCCTGTCCCTGCCCAAGAGGCTGCTGGAGGCCGATGCAGAACTGAAGTCGTTCACCCTGAATTCCGAGTCGTTTTCCCTGAATTCCCAAAGCTGTGCCCTGCAGATAAAGGGATGTTTGTTACCCGGGCACACTGTGTTTTGCCGAGCAGAACAATAAAGAGAAAGACACTCACAATGGGAAATTGTGCTTCCTCCTCCCCGTGCGCTCCTCGGGGAGGTGTTGGAGAGGGGACAAAATAAAAGAGAAGAAAGCAGGAAGAGACGGTGACAGGGCAGGGCACCATGGGAGCGGGCATCAAGGGCCAGGGGGGTGCCAGGGCACTGCCCGCCCCAGCGCGGTGACAGGGGAGGGCTGGCTGGGAGCACCTGCTCGCCACCTCCCGTGTGTCCCCGTGTCACCTCTGTCTCCGTGGGACCCCCAGCCCCACCATGGGGTGTTGGTGACAGAGGAGGGCAGCAGCAGGAGCTGCTCGTGGGCACGGGGCATTGGATGGGCACAGCGGATCCCCCAAGGACCTGGCTGGGCACGGTAAGGGAGCGGGGCAGTGCCAGCAAGGAGGGTTGGCACGGGCTGTGGGGTCCTGCAAGCCATGTCCTCTCTGCACAGCAAATGTCACAGAGAGCCCCCCCAGAGCAGGGTGAGACCCTCCAGGCCCCCCCAAAGCTGGGGGGTGTCCCACTGCATGTCCCTGACCCCTGTGTTCCCCCCAGGCTCTGTCCTGCCCCCGGCACTGAGGATGCACAGGCTGCTCCTGCTCGGCTGCCTCTGGCTCCTGGCAGCACCCCCGGGCTCCAGCATCTTCCAGAGGCCAACGGGGACCCCAGGTAGGGAGCGGGAATTGGGGGTATGGATGTGGAGCCCTATAGGGTGCAGGGGCTGGGGGGCAGGATATGGGGTCCTATATACATGTTTATATATGGATGTGGAGCCCTATAGGGTGCAGGGCCTAGGGGGCAGGATGTGGAGCACTCTATGTATGTATATATGTGGATGTGGAGCCCTATATATATGTTTATATAGGGATGTGGAGCCTCTGTAGGGAGAGGAGTCTGGGGGGCAGGATCTGGAGCCCTGTGGAGTGCAGAGCCTAGGGGGCAGGATGTGGAGCCTTATAGGGTGGATATCCTGGGGGGCAGGATGCAGAGCACTATATATATATGTATATATGTGGATGTGGCGCCCTGTATATAGGTATATATATATGGATGTGGAGCCCTAAAGGGTGCAGAGCCTGAGGGCCAGGATGTAGGGCCCTATACATATATATGTATATAAAAATATAAATAAATAAATAAATAAATAAATAAATAAATATATATATATATATATATATATATATATATATATGGATGTGATGGATGTGGAGCCCTATAGGGTGCAGGGCTGGGGGGCAGGATGTGGGGCCCTAGATATATATGTGTATATATATATGTATCTATTTATTTATATATATATATTTATATATATATACATATGTGGAGCCCTGCAGGGAGCCTATATATATGTTTGTGTGTGTATATATATATTTTTATTTATATATAAATATATATGTATGGATGTGGAGCCCTGTAGGGTGCACAGCCTGGGGGCCAGGATGTAGGGCCCTATATATATGTGTATATACATATATATATATATATTCATATATATCTATTTATGTATATATACAGATGTGGAGCACTGCAGGGAGCCTATATATATGTGTGTGTGTATATTTATTTTATATATATATATATATATATATATATATATATATGTGGAAGCCCTGTAGGGTGCAGGGTCTGGGGTGGCAGGGTGTGAAGCCCCATATCAGTGTATATATATGGATGTGGAGCCCCTGTAGAGTGCAGGACCTGCAGGGAGGACTGGGCACTGCTGTTTGAACTCAGTGCTGGAGAGGGGAGGTGATTTTGGGCAGGTCCAGTCCAGGCAGGAACTGAGCTGTGCCTCCTGAAGGGGCAGGAGAGGTGAAGAGGAGCCAGGATGGGTGATAGAAAACATCAGATACTGGTGAGGGTTGATGCAGAGGAGCCAGGATGGATGAGAGAAACCATCAGACACTGGAGAGGGTTGAAGGTTGATGCAGAGGAGCCAGATGGATGATAGAAACCATCAGACATTGGTGAGGGTTGATGCAGAGGGCCCAGGATGGATGATGGAAACCATCAGACGCTGCTGAGGGTTGATTCAGAGGAGCCAGGATGGATGATAGAAACCATCAGACACTGGTGAGAGTTGAGGGTTGATGCAGAGGAGACAGGATGGGTGATAGAAACCATCAGACGCTGCTGAGGTTGATGCAGAGGAGCCAGGATGGATGACAGAAACCATCAGATGTTGGTGAGAGTTGAGGGTTGATGCAGAGGAGCCGGGATGGATGACAGAAACCATCAGACACTGGTGAGGGTTGATGCAGAGGAGCCAGGATGGATGATAGAAACCATCAGACGCTGCTGAGGTTGATGCAGAGGAGCCAGGATGGATGACAGAAACCATCAGATGTTGGTGAGGGCTGAGGCTGCTCAGGGGGTGTCAGAGGGGTGGTGCTGAGCCCACCTGGGGGGCTGCAGCCCCCCTGCACCTGCAGTACCTGCTGGAGCCCCTGCACCCCACGGTGCACACGCAGCGCGGTGCCACGGCCACCCTGCCCTGCGTGCTGCGCGCCCTGCCTCGCAACTACCGCGTCAAGTGGAGCAAGGTGGAGCCGGCCAACTACGGGGAGAACATCATCATCATCACCAACGGGCTGTTCCACAAGAACTACGGGCCCCTGAGCCCGCGGGTGCGCCTGCGGCACAGCCACCGCTACGACGCCTCGCTCACCATCAGCAACGTGGCGCTGGAGGACGAGGGACGCTACCGCTGCCAGCTGGTCAACGGGCTGGAGGATGAGAGCATCTCGCTCACACTGCACCTCGAGGGTGAGATTGGGATCATTCCTGGGGGATGAGGGGCTGCTAATGCTGCCAGCAGGTCAGTGGGCTGGAGGACGAGAGCATCTCGCTCACGCTGCACCTTGAGGGTGAGATTGGGGTATACAGCCCTGGGGGATGAGGGCATCTCACTCATGCTGCACCTTGAGGGTGAGCTTGGGGTGCATTATAACAGTTTGGGGTTTTGGGGTCTGTCTGACCCCGGCTGCCATTGGTGTCTCTTGTAAACAAAGTCCCCCGACAAAGGCAGGAATTATGCACCTGGCTCGATCTTATCAGAAGGCTAATTTATTACTTTATTATACTATACTATATTATATTAAAGAATATTATACTATACTATACTAAAGAAAAGATGCTTACTGAATGCTAAAAAGACAATAATGAAAACTCATGACTCTTTCCAGAGTCCCGACACAGCTTGGCCCTAATTGGCCAATGAGTCAAAACAACTCACACTGGAGTTCAATAAAAAAATGACGTGTGGGTAAACTATCTCCAAACACATTCCAGACGAGCACAACACAGGAGAAGTAAATGAGATAAGAATTGTTTTCCTTTTCTCTGAGGCTTCTCTCGCTGCTTTTCAGCTTCCCAGGAGAAAAACCCTGGGTGAAGGAATTTTTTCAGAGAATGTGAATGTCACAGGCGTCCCAGATAAAGGGGTACCACTCAGCATGACCTGTTCAGGTCCCTCAGGCAATCTTAGCAAGCAGCTCAGCTCTTAAGTGAGATCAGCTCTTTGGTGAATTCAGCTCTTTAGCAATTTAAGCTTTTGCTTGCTGAATGCCTCGGCACACACAGGGATGAGAGAGGAGTTGTATGAGGTTCCACAGATGTGTCTTAATTGGCAGCTTCTGTAAAGGGTGACAGTGACAGCTCTTCTCCTGACCCCACCCTGCCTGAACTGGGCAGAAATAGGGGTTTATATAGGGTATGTGGGTTTTGGGAAACAGTCCAATAGTCAGGGTCGAGGTGAATATCACCCATGGTCTTACAGAGAGATAACGAGGGTCTGAAGGCAGAAGAGAGGTCTCTTGGTCCAGTCATCATGACTAGGCATTTCTTATCTTCTTATCAATTGACATTGCAGGCCCTGTGGCTGCTACAGTCCATCCCTGGGGGATGTGGCAGGAAGGGGACGCTCAGCTGGAATGTGCCTGTGGCTCTGTGCCTCCACCCCCATTGCATGGCCATTCCCCAGCCTTACATTCAGCACTGAATCCCCAGAGGTGTTGAGTCAAAGCCTCCTTGGGGAGAGCAATGCCCTCACCCCATCTCTGTCCCTCCAGGTGTTGTCTTCCCTTACCAGCCCAGCAACAGGCGCTACAAATTCAACTACCACGAAGCCAAGAGAGCCTGCGAGCAGCAGGACTCCCGCCTCGCCACCTACCAGCAGCTCTACAAAGGTGAAGCATCCAAAAAACCTCCTTTTTAGCCCAAACCCACGCCTGTCTGAGGATGGGGAGGGGGGAAACACCAGTGTTATGAATATGAACGAGGCCAAACTTTCTCTGGAGAAAGAGGTTCTCGTTTATTAAAATGGCTGCAAGGAATGGAGTACCCAGGATAAGCCTGAGCACCTACACATTGAGCCAAAACCAGAACAGTGCGCTACCCCCAAGTGCACTGGGTTCTCCCCAGAAAACAAGCTTCCAAAAAAGAAGAACCTAGACCCAACTTAACTCCCCCCATTTATAGCCCCCTTTGAGTCCAGGATTGGTCCATTTTGGATCTGCATGGTGATTGATCAATTTCCAGGCTTCTCATTGGTCTTTAACGCCGTTTATTCTGGACCAATTGTTTCTGCAGGACTTCAAATGATGGTCAAATCTTCCATCCAATCCCTCTTCAACCTCACCTTGCCCTGCCAGACCACCCTTCCACCAAACTCTGGACCGTTCTCCTGGAACATTCTAATAACCTCCACTCTTAACATAATACAATTAATATAACATAATTAATACAATATAATTGAACTTTAATTTAACATAACTTAACTTTTACCTACAACACCATGACTGAGCTGCCTGTCTCCCCACAGCCTGGACAGAGGGGCTGGACTGGTGCAACGCTGGCTGGATCCTGGATGGGACCGTGCACTACCCCATCATCAACTCGCGGGAGCCGTGTGGCGGCCGCCTCCTCCTGCCCGGGGTGCGCTCCTACGGCACCAGGGACAAGCAGAAGGACAGATTCGATGCTTTCTGCTTCACCTCTGCCCTTCAAGGTAGTGCTGCGTGCCCCTGTGCTTCTCACAGCGCCACCCAGCCCTGCTGCCCACCCAGGTTGTTTCGTGTATTTGTGGGGTACGCAGATGTCTTGGTTTGGAAAGAAAGGAGTCTGCTAAGGAAGGCAGGAGCCTCCCCTGAAATGGAGAATGTAAAAGCCTCCCCACCCCTCCGAATTGCTATAAATTTTAAATTAAGGGGCTCTCAGGAAAAAATATGGGAGCAGGAAATAACAGTTCTTTAATAGGGAAAGAAAATATAAAAAGATAAAATAAACAATACAGTACACTAGAACAACAGTGACAGAGTCAGAACCCAGCCTGACACCCTGTGGGGTGTTGGTAGCAGTCCAATTGGAAATGTGGCTGCAGCCCTCCTGAAGTGTCAGGTGTGGCTCTGTTGGAGCAAAGGGGGTCCTGTAGAGAAGGATGGATTCTTCCTCGGAAGATCCAGTGGAAGGAGAGGCAGCTGCTGTTCCTCTGGGGAATCCTGTGGAGAAAGCCGAGCTGGTGTCTCAGAACCTCTGGATTATATCCGAGTAGCAATGCTTGGCTCCTCCCTCTGGGCGGAGCATCTCACAATGGGATATTATAGTTCTTATCAGCCATGCAGTGACATTCAACAGTCTGTTATCAGCAATGTCCCCTCCCAAGGGAGGTGTGAATGTGGTCACTCAAAGAGAGAGATAAGGCAAACTTCCTACCTGAATAAAGATAATCTGCCATACAGATGGTAATGGAAAACATCTTGCATTGCAATCTGGAACACCAGATGAAGGAAGGAGTGATGAATCTTCCTCCATGTTCTTAGGAGGCTGATTTATTATTTTATGATGTATATTGTATTAAAGAATGCTATACTAAAACTATGCTAAAGAATACAGAAAGGATACAGACAGAAGGCTAAAAGATACTAATGAAAAATTCATGACTCTTTCCAGAGCCTTGACACAGCTTGGCTGTGATTGGTCATTGAGTCAAAACCAATTCACATGAAACCAATGAAACAACCACCTGTTGGTAAACAATGTCCAAACCACATTCCAAAGCAGCAAAACACAGGAGAAGCAAATCAGAGAATTATTGTTTTCCTTTTTCTCTGAGGCTTCGCAACTTCCCAGGAGAAAAATCCTGGGCAGAGAAGTTTCCCAGAAAATATGACAGTGAGAGTTGTTTGCAGGAAGGGTGCTCACCCGTGGTGTCCCCCCTCCATCCCCCAGGCCAGGTCTACTTCATCTGGGGCCACCTGAACTTCAAGGCCACATGTGGACTTTCATTCACATGAAACCAATGAAACAACCACCTGTTGGTAAACAATGTCCAAAGCAGCAAAACACAGGAGAAGCAAATCAGATTGTTTTCATTCCTCTTTGAGGCTTCTCAGCCTCCCAGGAGAAAAATCCTGGGCAAGGGGATTTTTCAGCAAATACGACGGTGACAGTGGTTTGCAGGAAAGGTGCTCACCTGCTGTGTCCCCTCTTATATTGGAGTATTACCAATATAGCCAGATGGGACATGCCTGAGCTTGTCTGGCCCTTGCTGCTGAACCAAATAGTGGCAACTGTGGTGTTTCACCCCAGAGACACTTTGGGCTGGCTGGGTGTTGCAGTTGGGTGCATGGAGACAAGTCCAGGCCTGCAGGAGCTCTGGTGGTGGTGGGATGGATCTTCCCCCATAACAGGGTCTCTTCCTTGGGTTTATCTCTGCTGGACAAGTTTTAAGGTGATGGTGAAGGAAAGGAGTTGGTTCTGATGGAGGGGAAAGGAGAGGTGACTGACACACCTGGGAGGGAATATCGGGGGAGGGATCTGAATTTCTGAGCCAAACCCTGAAATCACAATGCAACACCCTCTCCATGCTCCAGGCCAAGTCTACTTCATCCGAGGCCACCTGAACTTCAAGGAGGCGGCACAGGCGTGCCGAAACCAGGGGGCTGCCCTGGCCAAGGTGGGCCAGCTCTACTCAGCCTGGAAGTTCTCGCAGCTGGATCGCTGTGACGGGGGCTGGCTGGCGGACGGCAGCGTGCGCTACCCCATCACCACGCCCCGGCAGCGCTGCGGAGGGCTGCCCGAGCCCGGCGTGCGCAGCTTCGGCTTCCCCAGCAAGGAGATGAGGACCTACGGCTCCTACTGCTTCGTGGGCAAGTGAGGACACGGGGCTGAGAAGATGGGACACCGCTGGTGTGGTGTTTGTTTGAGGACACACAGGACAGCGCTGGTGTGGCGGTGTTTGAGGACACACGGGACACCGTGGGTGTGGTGGGGTTTGTCTGAGGACACAGGGGACAGCCCATGTGTGGTGGTGTTTGAGGGTCCCCAGGATAAGGGAAGAGATGAGAACACCATGTTTCAGAAGGCTGATTTATTATTTTATTGTATGTATTATATTAAAGGAAAATTAAATACTAAAACTGTACTAAAAAAAGAGAAAGGAGGACCTATGGCTTCTACTGCTTTGTGGGCAAGTGAGGACATGGGGCTGAGCACAGGGGACAGCGCTGGTGTGGTGGTGTTTGAGGGTCCCCAGGACAAGGGAAGACATGAGAACACCATGTTTCAGAAGGCTGATTTATTATTTTAATCTATATATATTATATTAAAGGAAAATTAAATACTAAAACTAAACTAAAGAAAGAGAAAGGAGGACCTATGGCTCCAACTGCTTTGTGGGCAAGTGAGGACATTGGGCTGAACAGCTGGGACAGTGGTGGTTTGTTGGTGTTTGAGGGTCCCCAGGACGAGGGCAGAGATAAGAACACCTTGACTCCATGTTTCAGAAGGCTGATTTATTATTTATGGCATATATATTTTATATTAAAAGAAAATGCTATACTAAAACTATACTAAAGAAAGTGAAAGGAGATGTCAGAAAGCTAGAAAGGAATGAATAATAAAATCTTGTGACTGACCAGAGAGTCCAACACAGCTGGACCGTGACTGGTCATCAAGTAAAAACAATCCACATGAGACCAAAGATGCACCTGTTGGTGAACCATCTCCAGACCACATTCCACAGCCATCAGTTATCGTTTAGCTTTCTTTTCCAAGGCTTCTCAGCTTCTCAGGAGAAAAATCCTACTGAAAGGATTTTCATAAAATATGTGAGTGACAGTGGTGGGAAACCAGAGCTCATCACCTGGGCAGAGAGCTGGAGGTGAGGAAGGAGGGGTGATCTTCTCCCAGAAGGTTTGGGTGGTTCCTGCATCCTCTGGTAGGGCTGGGTGTGGCTTCTTGGTGCATCCCCTGATGGAAAGGGTGCCCATGTCCCACCCCAGCAGGCTTGTGGGGTGTTTGGGACTTCCTTGTGGGGTGTTTGGGATTCCCTGTGGGATGTTTGGGACACATAGGGTGTTTGGGACTCCTCATGGGATGTTTGGGACGTTGTGGGGTGTTTGGGACACCTCATGGGGTGTTTGGGACACCTTGTGGGTGTTTGGGGTGTTTGGGATTCCCTGTGGGATGTTTGGGGCACCTTTGTGAGGTATTTGGGACTCTCTGTGGGGTGTTTGGGACTCCTCATGGGGTGTTTGGGACACATTATGGCATGTTTGGGACATGTTGTGACATGTTTGGGGCATGTTGTGGGGTGTTTGGGACTCCTTGTCGGGTGTTTAGGACTCCCTGTGAGGTGTTTGGGACTCCTCATGGGGTGTTTGGGACTCTTTGTGGGGTGCTTGGGACACGTTGGGTGTTTGGGACACACTATGGGGTGTTTGGGACTCCTCATGGGGTGTTTGGGACACATTATGGGGTGTTTGGGACTCCTTATGGGGCATTTGGGACACCTTTTTGAGGTGTTTGGGACTCCTTGCGGGTGTTTGGGAGTGCCTGTGGGGTGTCTGGGACACGTTGTGGGGTGTTTGGGACACCTTGTGGGGTGTCTGGGACTCCCCACAGGAGTGGTGGTGTCTCCATTTCTGTGGCTCCTGGGGATATCTCTGTGCCCAGCTCTGCTGGGATGTGGGGGCACTTTGGGGTGGTTTCTCCATTTCTGAGGCTCCTGGGGGTGTCTCTGCTGGGATATGGGGGCCCTTTGGGGTGGTTTCCCCCTGTTTTTGTGGCTCCTGAATGTCTCTGTGCCCAGGCTCTCCCCTGCTGCCACCCTCCATGCTTTGGGGCTGTGCAGTGCCACTCACCCCTGTGCCAGCCCCCCCCCAAATAACCAGCTCACCACTCTGTGCCATCTGTTTACTGGTTTTAATGCCCACAGCAGCACGGGGAGGGAGTTTGGGCAGCAGGTCCCCACTCCAAGCCTGCTGCAGCAGCTTCTGCCTCTCCAGGGAGGTGCCGGAGCCCCCCCAGACCCCTCTGGGTGGGCACTGAGCTGCAGCAGAGCTCAGATGTCCCCATGCCAACCCCCAGCAGGATGGGAGGGTGATGCTGGCACGTTTCTGCCCATGGGTGTCCCCTGGATTTCAGCTCTGCTGTGACTGAGGACAAAATTCCTGTGCTGCATTTTGGGGCTCTGGGGGCTCCTTTCAATGGGCTCTTTTAATTTTTTAGGATATTTTTGTACAGATATAAAACAACAAAGGGGGCAGACACCCAACAGCGAGGTTTCACTCCATGGAGGTCCCAGTGCTGTCGCCATCCACACCAGTCCAGGCACTGGGGAGCCCCTCACTTGTTGGGGGGCTCAGCCACACCTGGGGGGACACAGAAGTGCCAGATGAAGGGAAAGCACCACCAAAGGGGTGTCAGAACTCAGTACATCCCTCTGGATGTCCAGAGTTGTTGAAGACCCCGTCAGGGGGCTCGGACACCCTGATGAAGTATATGCTAGAGATAATTCATGCTATTAATGTATAACATATTGTAAGATCCAAACGATATCCTTTGACCACCCTGGCCGGGAGCAGTGTCTTATTCATATTCATCTAGTTCCAAGACTATGTTGAGATAACTTTGGGGTTTTTAACATAAGAATACAAGCTTCCAGGTGATAATCACCGGCTTCCCTGGGTTGCAGGACCACTCAAGAGTGATTTTCACCTCGAAGATTGCATCTACCACGATGATTGACGGACCACCCTGTTACATGTGAATACTGACTGCCCTTGGCTGTGGTAGTTTTTGACGATGGAAATTCGTTCTCGCTGACAAATTAATAAATCATTGCTAAATTTTCTTATAAGTTTGGCTCTTGATTTGATCATTTATAACACTGGCATGCTGCCCAGAACACCTGGGGATTTGATTTTGACCCTTGGAACAAGTGGCCAGCTTTGTATGAGGACGTGAAAGTCACACAGGTTTGAATGGTGTAATAACAAAATGATCACAGGGTGAAAATGTAGGTTTTAGGATTTTTGGTTATGGGGACAAGATGGAGGAATCTGGGCGTGTCCAGCCGTTCTTCTTCTTCTTTTTCTTCTTCTTCTTCTTCTTCTTTTTCTTCTTGTTCTCCATTTTCTGCAGTGATGTTGGCACTTTGGGATTGGTTTAGAGTAGAGGTGCACTGTCTAACATAGGTGATAGGTATTGGAAAGTAATTGTAAATATGTTATATTTAGAGTAGAAGCTCACTGTCTAACATAGGTAATGGGTATTGGGAAGTAATTATAAATATGCTATATTTAGAATAGAAGTGCACTAACATAGGTGATAGGTATTGTGAATTAAGTGTAAATATGTTATATGTAGTTTGCAGTATAAAAGGACAACACAGAGTGCCTGTGGCTGCCTTGCTGGGCAGACTGTGGGAATCCACAAAATCAGAGGGTTTTGGGAAAGCTGCAAAAGGCAGGCCTCAGATACAGCAGAACTGTGAGAAGAACTAAGCAGCAGCCATGAGATAGGTCAGCAGAAAAATTATTTAAACTGTAGAAAAAGCAAGGACAGATAGAGCCATGGCCTGTGTATTAACGCTTGTCTGAATAGCTCTCTAAGCTGCAGAAAGTTTATCTAGCAAGATATTAGGAAGGTTAAAGGTTAATAATGGAGCTCTGTGCATTGTGTTTTAAGGCTTACGAGCAGGTGTTGTATTTGAAGTAAGCAAGCATTGTTTTAACCAAAGGCACGTGTGCTTATAGTGATTGGATAGAACTACTGTCAATGTGCTTTTGCTTTGTGTGATTGGTCAAGAAGCTTATAAAATAAGTTGTAACATTAAGTTTTTTGGCCTGCTGCCTGGGATGTGAGCTGCTGGCATCTTCCCATTGTCATAACCATGTAATGAGACTGATGCTGAAAAATAAAACTGCTCAAGGCCCGTTCCAGAGCAGCCCCGTCTCGTTTGTGTCTGTAAATAACCCCCCTTGCTGGTGTCACAGACCTCAGCTGGGCAGAAAGAAAATTTTATACATAAGAATTAATAAACAACCTCAAGACCAAAAACTGAACAGTCCAGACTCGTTCTTCAGCCGCGCGGGCCGAAACAGAGACGTCCTGCACATCTGTTGAAGATTGCAATGCAAGATGGTTTCCATTACCATCTGTATGGCAGATTATCTTTGTCAAGTGGGCAGTTTGCTTTATTTCTCTCTTTGAGTGACCACATTCACACCTCCCTAGGGAGGGGACATTGCTGATAACAGCTATTGAATGTCACTGCATGGCTGATAAGAACTACAGCATCCCATTGGGAGATGTGAGCCCGGGGGAGGAGCCAAGCATTGCTACCCAGATATAATCCAGAGGTTTTGAGACACCAAACCTCGTGTCTTTCTCCACAGGATTCCCCAGAGGAACAGCAGCTGTCTCTCTTTCCACTGGATCTTCAGAGGAAGAATACATCCTTCTCTACAGAACCCCCTCGCTCCAACAGAACCACCCCTGACACTGCAGGAGGGCTGCAGCCACATTTCCAATGGCACTGCTACCAACACCCCACAGGGTGTCAGGTTGGGTTCTGACTCTGTCAGTGTTGTTCTAGTGCACTGCATTGTTTATTTTATACTTTATTTTTTTTTTCCTTTCCCTATTAAAGAACTGTTATTTCCTGCTCCCATATTTTTTCCTGAGAGCCCCTTAATATAAAATTTATAGCAATTCAGAGAGGTGGAGAGGGTTCACATTCTCCATTTCAAGGGAGCTCCTGCCTTCCTTAGCAGACTCCTTTCTTTCCAAAACCGAGACAACATCTCGGGGCAGCAACTATCAACACAACCCGAGATGGGGGGGTTCAGGGGGGGGCTCAGCACTCACCAGGCCGGCAGGAAAGCTGGGGGGGCTCCCAGGTGCCATCCTCGCGGCAGCGGATGATGGGCGAGCGCCGCGGGGCGAGCCCGGGCCGGCAGCGGTAGCGGGTGGTGGAGCCGATCTCATAGCGCTGCTTGGCTCTGCCGAAGGCTCGGGCGTTGATGAGGGCGGGGGGGGGCCCGCATTGCACTGCAAGGATGGGGGAGTCATTGCAGTAAAGCCTCCCCAGCCCGGAGCACAAACAGGAACATTGCATTTCCCAGCCCAGAAAGCCCAAAGGGGGATAAAGTCGCCCTGAGCCCCAACAGGGGCATTGCAGTAAAGCCCCCCCAGCCCAGAAAGCACAAATGGGTGTGAAACATCCCCAGCTTGGAGCCCAAATGGGGGTAAAGCACCCCCAGCCCGGAGCACAAACAAGGGCATTGCAATAAAGCCCCCCCAGCTCAGACAACCCATACAGGGCATTGCAGTAAAGCCTCCCCTGGCCCAGAGTTCAAAAAGGGGGAATTGCAGTAAAGCCCCCCCAGCCCAGAAAGCCCAAATGGGGGTAAAGCCCCTCCAGCCCAGAGCCCTAACAGGGGTAAAGCCCCCACAGCTTGGAGCCCCAACAAGGACATTGCAGGAAAGCCCCCCCCCCCCAGCCCAGAGCACAAACAGGGGAATTGCAATAAAGCCCCCCCCAGCCCGGAGCCCAAACGGGGGTAAAGCCTCCCCAGCATGGAGCACAAACAGGAACATTGCATTTCCCAGCCCAGAAGGCCCAAAGAGAGGTAAAAGCCCCCCCAGCTCAGAGCCCAAATGGGGGCATTGCAATAAAGTGCCCCCAGCTCAGAAAACCCATACAGGGCATTGCAGTAAAGCCCCCAGCCCCAGCTCACAGGCATGCAGTAAAGCCTCCCTAGCCCAAATGGGGGTAAAGCCCCCCAGTCCTGAGCCTAAACAGGGATAAAGCCCCCCCCCCCTCTCAGCCTGGAAACCAAACAGGGATAAAGCCCCCCCCAAGCTTGGAGTCCAAACAGGGGTAAAGCCCCCCAGCCTGGAAAACCCAAACAGGAACATTGCATTTCCCAGCCCAGAAAGCCCAAACAGGGGTAAAACCCCCCCATCTCGGAGCCCAAATGGGGGTAAAGCCCCTCCAGCCCGGAGCCCCAACAAGGACATTGCAGTAAAGCCCCCCCAGCTTGGAGCACAAACAGGGGCATTGCAGAAAAGCCCCCCCAGACCGGAGCAAGCCCCAGAAAGCCCAAACAGGCTGAGGGTCCCATGCCCAGGACTCGTTTCCCACTGTGGAGGTGGTAGCAAAGCCCCTCCTCCGGGTGGGGGGTGAGACAGAGTGGAAATTTTCCAGAGCAGAAATCCATTTTGATTTTGGTAAAATGTACATCTTTGAGTTAGCTCTGTAGCTCGCAAACATTGCTGTTTAATCTGACTGCCTGTTCTCCTAAAAACCTATGCTCTAAGAAACTGCTTCAGTTGAAAGACAGAGATTGGGGGGAGCAGACAGAGCAAGGCAACCTGAACCAGGAATTCTTGCTGATAAAGAAAAATTAGCGGCAAATGTCACGTGAAATTTGTAAAAATGAATATGTATGAACCTATTGTGAAATTGTGAAACAATGAAATTATGACCAATTGTGCAATTGCATGCGTATGGATTTGAGAGGGAACTGAAAAAGGATCTGGAGTTCCCAGAGGCACTCATGTCATTTAAAGGGGAACCATCCTAATAATCGCTGTAATAAACATGCAGCTTTCACAAATTTACAATTTTCACAAATTTACAACTTTACAATTTCACAAAAATTGTGCAGTTTGTTTGCTCCCACAAACCAGGGTTCAGCCCAGCTTACCCAGCCCCATCTTGCAGGTGTAGGACAGGTGGTAGTTGCAGGGCACATCACTCCATTGCCCACCGTCGTGCCACACGATGACCACGCAGTTCTCCCCCGAGAGGAAATAGCTGTCAGGCTGCCCGGGGTGCCAGTTCTCGTACAGCTGTGGGCACAGGGGGCACAGGGGGTGCAGGGGGCATCCGGCACACCCTGCAGGTGTGGGGGGCACCCCTGCACCAGCAGTGCCACCTCCATGGCCAACGCCAGGTGTGGCTCCCTGGGGTTGTTCTTGGATAGAAGTGGAAATAGGATGGAGGTGGAGAGGGTTACTGGGGTTAAGAGTATTGTAAAAAATGTATTTTATGATTGGCTTTTCGCAAATATTAAAGTGAATATTATATGTGTTGTGTTAGAAAGTAATGCTGTGTTAATTCTCTTAAGCAGTGTGTTAAATAGAGTTTTAGGTTATAAAAATTGTTAAAATAGAAACGATGCTATGTAGGATACTTTTTTTAAAGAAAGGACTTGCAGCGAGATAGCAGCCACAGGACACCTGAATCTTTCAGAGAAAATTAATTTATTGCTCCATTATCAGAAGAAACTAACTTCTTCCCACTTCAAAGGCGCTGTTAGGATTCAGAGGAAGAAGTTGATGATGACCAGACAGAATCCTGTGTTTGAATGGAATTTATGCATCATGTATGAAGTGTATGAACATGCAACAGGCTGTTGCTTTTAAGGGTTAATCCTTTGTTAACGTGGGTCCTTTTTCGAGCTCGTGCTGCCCAGAAAAAGGTACCCGGACATCCATAACTCTTTGTCTCTATTGTCTCATATTGTCCTAATTCAAATTGTCCAAATTATTATTACTCTAATTGTATTACTATTTTTATAACCATTTTACTACTATTAAACTTTTCAAATTTTAAAAACAAGTGATTGGCGTTTTTCACAGCATGAATGTATTTAGGACTAGTGAGAGGTCCATGACTTTCACTTGGACCTGCACCAAGATGAGTGGCTCCTAAAACCATTGTGTTACTATTATCCTTGGAAAGTAAGGAGACTGAGGTTTTATACTCAGATACAAGAGTTAGCAGTTCTCACTGGTTTTACCTCTCCTCAGCAGGTAAGAAGGGTTTAACACCTAATTTTTAGAGTCTAATGTTCTGGTTGAAACTATACTTGCATATGGGGATACCAGAGATTAGTTCAGGTTTGAGGATTAGGAGCATTATGGGGATTATATTTAGGGCTATGAGGAGATGTTCTGGTGTGGAGGAGTTTTGGACTGATGTGATGTGGAATGGGACAGTGCCTCATTGTGACCGTGTTCACCGCAGTCTCAGGTTGAGGGAAGGGATGAGGATCTGACTCCATGTTTCAGACAGCTTGATTTATTATTTTATTATATATATTATATTAAAACTATACTAAAAGAATAGAAGAAAGGATTTAATCAGAAGGCTGGCTAAGAATACAAAAAGAAGGAATGATAACAAAGGTTTGTGGCTTGGACTCTCTATCCGAGCCAGCTGACTGTGATTGCCCATTAATTAGAAACAACTAACATGGACTAATCAAAGATCTACTTGTTGCATTCCACAGCAGCAGATAATCAATATTTATATTTTGTTCTTGAAGCTTCTCAGCTTCTCAGGAGGAAAAACCCTAAGGAAAGGACTTTTCATAAAAGATGTCTGTGACACCTCATTGTGTCATTACATTATGAGCATGTACAGGGTGTATGAGGCAATAAGGTGGATTGTATAGGGTGAATGAGGCAATAAGTAGGATTGTGGCTCCTGTTAGGATAATTGTGAAGGCAGATCAGTTGAAAAGTGTGATTACAACAGTTAGTTGTGCTATGAGGTTTGCTGTTGGAGGGAGGGTTTGTTGTCTTAGCTAGGAGTGGGGATGCTCAGCCAGGTGAAGCAGGCAGCTCCTGTTTGGGAGCCCCAAAATCCGGGCTGGGGGAGAGGATAAGGAGGTGCCAGGCTGGTGGTGCCCGCCCTGTGAGGGCACCCAGGGCTTGGCAGCCTCACTTACCAAGGGGCTCCCGTCAGACCACTGGAAATCGCCCTCGATGGTGCGGTCGTTGAGGCCGATCCACTGGTACTCCCTGTACTGGTCTGGGGGACACAGGGGGTGTTGGGGACAGGGACACAGCCAGGTGCCACCGTCAGGAGGGGGCTGAAGGGATATTGGGGGACACGGGGGGTGTTGGGGACAGGGACACAGCCAGGTGTCAGGAGGGGGCTGAAGGGATATTGGGGGACACGGGGGGTACTGGGGACAGGGACACAGCCAGGGCTGAAGAGCCGCGCTCAGGGGGATTTGGGACCTGGGGGTGTCCCTCGTCCTGCAGCGGGAAGGTGCTGGGAGGTTTGGGGACACCCCAAAAGGACATCTGGGAACCCCTTTGCCCCTCAGCCCCGGGGAGGCGGGACAGGACCGGCCGGGAGAGGGCGGCAGAGTCCGGACCCGCCTGTCCCCACCTGTGCCTGCAGCTCCCCACCTGGTTCTGCTGGTCTCCACCTGTCCCTGCAGGTTTCCACTTGTCCCCGCCTGTCCCCACCTCTCCCTGCAGGTCCCTACCTGGCTATGCCAGTCCCACCTGTCCCTGCAGGTTCCCACCTTGCCCTCCTGGTCCCCACCTGGCTATGCGAGTCCCCACCTTGCCCTGCCTGTCCCCACCTCTCCCTGCAGGTCCCTACCTGGCTATGCCAGTCCCACCTGTCCCTGCGAGTCCCAACCTTGCCCTGCCAGTCCCCACCTGTCCTTGCAGGTCCTCGCCTGTCCCTTCGGGTCCCCACCTATCCCTGCAGGTCCCCATCTGTCCCTGTAGGTCCTCACTTTGCCCTGCCGGTCCCCACCTGTCCCCACTTGTCCCCACCTGGTTCTGCTGGTCTCCACCTGTCCCTGCAGGTTTCCACTTGTCCCCGCCTGTCCCCACCTCTCCCTGCAGGTCCCCGCCTGTCCCTCCTGGTCCCCACCTTGCCCTGCCGGTCCCTGCCTGGCCCTGCCAGTTCTCATTTGTCCCTGCAGGTCCCCTCCTGTCCCCTCCTGTCCCCACCTATCCCTGCTTGTCCCCACCTGTCCCTGCAGGTCTCCACCTGGTTCTGCTGGTCTCCACCTGTCCACACCAGTCCCCACCTGTCCATGCCTGTCCCCTCCTGTCCCCACCTGTCCCTATGAGTCCCCACCCCACCCTGTCAGTCCCCACCTGTCCCTGCAGGTCCCCACCTGTCTGCACCTGTCCCCTTTCAGGTCCAGCCAGTCCCTGCCCGTCCCTTTGTGTCCCTTTGTGTCCCTGTCAGGTCTCTCCTGCCCCTTCCTCCTCCTCCACCCTCAGTTCCTTCAGGCTCTTTGCTCCCTGTCCTGTTCCCACAGCACTTCTCCCCTGCTCTGCCTTCCCCCATCCCTCCAAGGCTGATTTCAGGCAGGTCCTGGCTTTGCCTTCACATTTACACCAAATTTTCAAATTTACACACCCACCCCTCTGCTGCTCTGCCCATCCATCACTGGATTGTGGGATTTTGTTGGAAAAGGGACAAGATCATCGAGTCCAGCCATTCCTCACAGCCAGGGGCACCTCTGTCCCCAAGTGCCACATCCACAGGTCTCCTAAACCCCTTCAGCCATGGGCATTGCCCTGGGCAGCATCTCCATGGAGGAATGTTCCCAATATCCAACTTAACCCTGCCCTGGCGCTGATTCTCCTGCTCCTGAGCCTTTTTCCCTGGGAGCAGAGCCTAACTCCCAAGTGACTCCACCCTGTAAAAAGGGGGAAGGTCCCCTCTGAGCCTTCTTTTCTCCAGGCTGAGCCCCCCCTGAGCTCTCTTAGGTGCTCCAGAGCCCCTTCCCCAGCTCTGTTCCCCTCCCTGGACACTCTCCAGAGCCTGACCCCCAAGTGGCTCCACCTTGTAAAAAGTGAGAAGGTACCCCCTGAGCCTCATTTTCTTCAGGCTGAGCCTCTCCACATCCCTCAGGTGCTCCTGAGCCCCTTCCCCAGTTCTGTTCCCATCCCTGGACACACTCTGACCCCCAAGTGACTCCACGCTGTAAAAAGTGAGAAGGTCCCCCCTGAGCCTCATTTTCTCCAGGATGAGCTCTCCCCACATCCCTCAGGTGCTCCAGAGCCCCTTCCCCAGCTCTGTGCCCTTCTCTGGACACTCTCCAGAGCCCGACCCCCAAGTGACTCCACGCTGTAAAAAGGGAGAATGTCCCCTCTGAGCCTCATTTTCTCCAGGTTGAGCCCCCTCTGAGCTGCCTCGGGTGCTCCTGAGCCCCTTCTCCAGCTCTGTTCCCTTCCCTGAACACTCTCTGACCCCCAAGCGACACCACCCTCCTTTCAGGGAACTCTAGAAAGGTGTGAGCAGAGCCTGACCCCCAAGTAAATTCACTTTGTAAAAAGGGAGAATGTCCCCTCTGAGCCTCCTTTTCTCCAGGCTGAGCTCTCCCCACATCCCTCAGGAGTTCCAGAGCCCCTTCCCCAGCTCTGTGCCCTTCTCTGGACACTCTCCAGAGCCCGACCCCCAAGTGGCTCCGCCCTGTAAAAAGTGAGAAGGTGCCCCCTAAGCCCCCCCTGAGCCCCCTCAGGTGCTCCAGAGCCCCTTCCCCAGCTCTCTTCCCATCTCCGGACGTATTTCAGGGCTGAACCTGTCTGCTCCCACGTCTCTGCATGCACCATCCATATTCTGGCCTGTCTGTCTGTCTGTCTGTCTGTGTGTCCATTCATCCCTGCAGGGCCGGGCTCCACCTCCTGTCAACTCCCAGCCCTGCAGGGCTCGGCAGCAGGGAGGGGACAGCAGTGTCACACACCAGCAGTGTCACACAGCAGCAGTGTCACACAGCAGCAGTGTCACACACCATCAGCAGCAGGGAGGGGACAGCAGTGTCACACCAACAGCAGGGAGGGGACAGCAGTGTCACACACCAGCAGTGCCACACAGCAGCAGTGCCACACAGCAGCAGTGTCACACACCAGCAGCAGGGAGGGGACAGCAGTGCCACACACCAGCAGTGTCACACACCAGCAGTGCCACACACCAGCAGTGTCACACAGCAGCAGTGTCACACAGCAGCAGTGTCACACAGCAGCAGTGTCACACCAGCAGTGCCACACACCGGCAGTGTCACACACCAGCAGTGTCACACAGCAGCAGTGTCACACAGCAGCAGTGTCACACACCAGCAGCAGCAGGGAGGGGACAGCAGTGTCACACAGCAGCAGTGTCACACAGCAGCAGTGTCACACACCAGCAGTGCCACACAGCAGCAGAGTCACGTACCGTTGATGAAGTCCTGCTCCTCGGGGGTCAGGATGGTGGCCAGGTGGCCCCCGTGGTGCCTGCACTGGCTCTCGGCGTCCTCCCAGCTCCTCCGGGTGGAGAAGTGTCGGTAGCAGGAGCCCTGGAAGCTGTCCCAGCCCGGGCTGCAGCTCCTCAGGGCTGAGCCGTGCCAGGGGAGAGGGCAGAGGGTGAGCACGGAGCCCCCCTCACCCCAAACTCCTCATCGCCCCTCCTTTGTGCCCGCTGGGCTGCTGGGAGCTGGGCAGCGTGGCCAGGGTGGCACCAGGGCACTCACATGGGCACTCAGGGTACTCACATGGCCAGGGTGGCACCCATGGCAGTCACATAGCCAAGGTGGCACTCACATGGCCAAGGTGGCACCAGGACACTCCAGTGGCCAGGGTGGCACCCAGGGCATTCACATGGCCAGGGTGGCACTCACATGGCCAGGGTGGCACCCATGGCACTCACATGGCCAGGGTGGCACTCACATGGCCAGGGTGGCATCAGGGAACTCACATGGCCAGGGTGGCACTCACATGGCCAGGGTGGCACCCATGGCCAGGGTGGCACTCACAGGCCAGGGTGGCACCAGGGCACTCACAGGCCAGGCTGGCACCCATGGCCAGGCTGGCACCAGGGCACTCACAGGCCAGGCTGACACCCATGGCCAGGCTGGCACCCAGGGCACTCACAGGCCAGGGTGACACTTGCATGGCCAGGGTGGCACCCATGGCCAGGGTGGCACCAGGGCACTCACATGGCCAGGGTGACACTCACAGGCCACGGTGGCACCCAGGGCACTCACATGGCCAGGATGGCACCAGGGCACTCACATGACCAAGGTGGCACCCAGGGCACTCACATGGCACCCATGGCACTCACAGGCCAGGCTGGCACTTGCATGGCCAGGGTGGCACCCATGGCCAGGGTGGCACCAGGGCACTCACATGGCCAGGGTGACACTCACAGGCCACGGTGGCACCCATGGCACTCACAGGCCAGGCTGGCACCCATGGCCAGGCTGGCACCAGGGCACTCACAGGCCAGGCTGGCACCCATGGCCAGGCTGGCACCAGGGCACTCACAGGCCAGGCTGGCACCCATGGCCAGGCTGGCACCAGGGCACTCACAGGCCACGGTGGCACCCATGGCACTCACAGGCCAGGCTGACACCCATGGCCAGGCTGGCACCGGGGCACTCACGTCTCTCACAGCTGCTGCCCCCGTAGCCGGGCAGGCACAGGCAGGTGAGCTGGGCGCCGTCCTCCACGCAGGTGCCTCCGTTCAGGCAGGGGTTGGGGACACAGCCACCTGCAAGGGACAGCAGCCGCGCTCACCACAGGGCTCAGCACCTCCCCGGTGCCCAGCAGTGCCACCTGGGCATCCTCAGATCAGAGGGTTTCTGCCAGGCTGAGCCTGGGAATTGTAGAGGAAAGAATTCAAACAATTATTATCTCTCTTTCTGTCAGCATTGTTTGGAGTTGTGGTTCTTCACAGTGTGTTACTCATGGGCACCGATAGTGTGGGATGTTTCTACTTTGAAGCCAATTAGATGTTTCTGATTTTGAGTTCACCAATAATGTGAGATGTTTCTACTTTCAGACCAATTAGATGTGTCTCATTGCTTTGAAGCCAATTAGATATTTCTGATATTTATTAGATATTAGATATTTCTGAGTTTTAGCTCACCAAGTGTGAGATGTTTCTACTTTGAAGCCAATTAGATGTTTCTGATTTTGAGCTCACCAATAGTGTGAGATGTTCCTGCTTTGAAACCAGTTAGATTTTTCTGATTTTGAGCTCACCAATAGTGTGAGGTGTTTCTAATTTAAGACCAATTAGATATTTCTAATTTTTAGCTCACCAATAGTGTGAGATGTTCCTACTTTGAAGCCAATTAGATGTTTCTCATTTTGAGCTCACCAATAGTGTGAGATGTTTCTACTTTGAGACCAATTAGATGTTTCTGATTTTGAGCTCACCAATAGTGTGAGATGTTTCTAATTTCAGACCAATTAGATGTTTCTCATTTTGAGCTCACCAATAGTGTGAGATGTTCCTGCTTTCAGACCAATTACATTTTTCTAATTTTGAGCTCACCAATAGTGTGAGATGTTTCTAATTTCAGACCAATTAGATGTGTCTCATTTCAAGCTCACCAATAGTGTGAGACGTTTCTAATTTGAGGGCAATCACCTTAGCAAGTCCCATTATTAAAGACCCTCTACTCTCATTAAACAGAGCCTTCTGATCCACCTCAAGAGTGGAGTTTTCTTTCCATCCCTGACTCAACATCCCAACATCCTCACCCCTGCAGGGCTCTGAGATGGCTGTGGGGCCACCAGCTCTAGGCCCCTGGCCCCCTCTCTCTGCCCAGGCCCAGCTTGTCACAGACATCTTTTCTGAAAAATCCTTTCCTTAGGGTTTTTCCTCCTGAGAAGCTGAGAGGCCTCAGGAACAAAATGCAAACATTGATTATCTGCTGCTGTGGAATGCAACAGGTGGATCTGGGATTGGTCTCATGTGGTTGTTTCTAATTAATGGCCAATCACAGTCTGCTGGCTCGGACAGAGAGCCGAGACACAAACCTTTGTTATCATTCTTTCTTTTTCTATTCTTAGCAAGCTTTCTGATGAAATCCTTTCTTCTATTATTTTAGTATAGTTTTAATGTAATATATATTAATATATATATTATATATTATATTAATTATTAATATAATGTATATTTATATAATTTATTAAAATAATAAATCAAGCCTGCTGAAACATGGAGTCAGTTCCTCGTCTCTTCCCTCATCCCCAGACCCCTGTGAACACGGTCACACCAGCTCCTGCTTTTCCCTGGCTGATGCAGTGTTTTGGGAGGGAAGCACACAGACCATAAAGCCTTTGGCACATCCCAGCCCCGTGTCCTTGTCCTGTCCTTCTGGTGTCACCTGCAGCCTGGCCAAGGCTGGTAACTCAGCCAGCACTTCCCCAGGAGCCCGTTCTGGTCATTAATGAACGCGGAGCACAGCGTGTGCTCCCAGCTCAGTGTGATGAACGGCTGCTGCTCACAGTCCTTGACCCATTCCAGCCCAATCATGCCCTGTTTTATGGTCCTGGGTTTGTGACAAGGGCGATGCTGCCACCCTCACCCTCCCCACGAGGTGCTGGTGGCTCCCTGTGCAGCCCATCCATCCCCAGCAGAGCCAGGCATGGCACAGGATGGGTGACCCAAAATGTCCCATGGCTGGCTCCTCCTGGGCATCTCTCCTTGCCAAGGCAAGGGCAGCCATGCCACGGGGTCTGGGCACCCTGCACAGAGCCTCCCTGGTGCCCTGGGGCTGGGCTGGGCACTGCCCTCTCTGTCTGCCTCTCACAATGCTGGAGGAGAGTGGGAACTCGGAATTTCGGGAGGAAATCACAGAGCTGGAGGCTGCCAGCTGTGGATGCAAATGGAATTCCTAATTCAGGGCATTTCCTAAGCCCTGTGTGTGTTCTTGTTATGCCCTGGGGAGGGAGGGCGGGGACCCCACATGGTGCCCTGTGCTGCAGGGAGCGGGATGGGGCAGGGGATTGGCACTGGGATGGGCATCAGAGCTGGCATCACCCCAGGGGTGACCCCCACCCACCCACAGCACCTCGTGGTCCCTCTGCTCACCCATCTCAGCCCCTGGGGGATGTGGCCCAAAGGATCTGCAGTGATTTTAGGGAGAGCTGCACAAGGCAGGGCGGTCCTGGTGGGGCTCTGTGTCCCCCGTGTGTCCCCCTGCTCATGCCATGCAGCATCCAGCCCTCACCCCCCGCCCAGGGCAGTGCAGGGTCAGTCCTGGGGGGGACATGGAGGGGGAAAAGCAGCCCCAGCCCTCCCAGGGCAGTGCAGGGTCAGTTGGTCATGGTCCCTGGGGGCACATGGAGGGGGAAAAGCAGCCCCTGGTCAGTCCTGGGGGGGACATGGAGGGGGAAAAGCAGCCCCAACCCTGCCAGGGTCAGTCCTGGGGGGACAGGGAGGGGGAAAAGCAGCCCCATGGGTCAGTCTGGGGACAGAGGGAAGCAGCCAGGCTGCAGGTAGTCCTGGGGGACATGGAGGGAAAGCACCCCAGGCATGCAGGGTCAGTCTGGGGAACAGAAGGGAAAAGCAGCCCCAACCCTCCCAGGGCAGTGCAAGGTCAGTCCTGGGCAGTGCAGGATCAGTCCTGGGGGGACATGGACGGGGAAAAGCAGCCCCAGGACAGTGCAGGGTCAGTCCCAGGGGGCAGATGGAGGGTGCAAAGCAGCCCCAGCCCTCCCAACCCCCCCCCATCCCCACCAAGGGGTCCCTTCCACCCCACTCCCGGGCAGGGCAGGGCAGGGCCGGGGCAGGGATTAGTTCGTCAGTGGGAGAGGCGCAAGGACGAAGGGAAGAGCTCGCCGAGATGCTTGTTCTACAAAGCTTTTAATTAATTCCCTTTATTAGTACCACGGTTAGTCAGAGCAGGGACTGGGGCCGCCTTTCGCTTATCGGGGCTTTTTCATGGAAACAGTCATTAAAACACTTCACAGAAGTAGAAGAGATTTAAAGTGCATGCAGAGATCAGACCAATTTGTTTGACAAATATGTGCTTCTCCAGACCTGGAACCTTCCCTTACCCAGCTGAGAGAGAGAGAGAGAGAGGAGACACGGGCGGACAGACAGACAGACAGACAGACAGAGGGCAGCAGTGAAGGAAAGGTGTCGCCTATCTCTAGTGCCACAGAGCGGCCAGCACGGCTGCCCCGAGGGCAAGGCTGGCACGGCAGGGACGCCGGGCAGAGCAGGCGCCCGCCCCGACGCTGGCCCGCTCGGTGGGCACGGCGGGCAGGGGCACGGCCGAGCTGGGGGTCCCTGGCACCACCACCCCCGAGGTGCCAGGACGGGGAGAGCTGAGGCCATCCCTGCGGGTCCCACCTGCTTCTCCCGGAACGGCCGTAAGGAAACCCTCCACGGTGCCAACGGAGGGATGCTCTTCCTCCTCCTCCTCATCCTCCTCCTCGGAAGGTGCAGCGGGCATCCCTCGCTGTGTGCCCGGGGCCGGTGCGGCGCTGCTGCGGGGCAGCCACGGAGTCGCTGCGGGCGAGGGGAACCACACGGCCCCCGAGTGCTCCTCTCCGTCCTCCTGCGGGGGCGCGGGGGGCAGCGGGGACACGCCGGGGCTCTCCCCGACATCTCCGGAGAGCTCGGCATCCTCAGCCCCGGAAAAGGGGGTGCTGGCCCCGCCGGATTTGTGCCCGCGGCGGGGGCTCCCAGCGCCTTCTCGGCTCTCTGAGGTGGCAGAATTGGCACCGGTTGGCGATGGCACTCGGTGCCCGGGTGGCCCGGGGGTGGCAGGGCCGCCCGGTCGCCCCAAGGCGTCCCGTGGAGGGTCCGAGCGCTGTGTGGGAGGGCGAGGAAAGCCCTCGGGAGGCTCCGTGTCACCTGCGGGGGCAGCCGTGGGTCCCTCCGGCTCCGTGGGGTGCCCGCGGTGCCGCCCTCCGGCCGGGCGCTCCGGGGATGCGCTGCCAGCTCTGCCCGGCGCTGCTCCCTGCGACTCCTCTGCAAAGGGCAAGGCGGAAAGGCAGTGAGGGCCGGCAGCCAGCCAGGGCACTGCGGGCACTGCCCACCCTGTGGGCACTGTGCACTTTGCGGGCACCGCCCATCCTGCGGGCACTGCCAGCCAGAGCACAGGGCTGCGAGCACTGCCAGCTCTGCCCACCCTAAGGTCACTGCTGGCACTGCCCATCCTGCGGGCGCTGCCCACTCTGCGGGCACTGCAGGCACTGCCCTCTCTGCAGGCACTGCCAGCTCTGCCCATCCTGCGGGCACTGCCAGCCAGAGCCCAGGGATGCGGGTACTGCCAACGGTGCCCACCCTGCGGGCACTGCCAGCACTGCCCACCCTTGGCACTGCCCGCGGGCACTGCCAGCATTGCCCATCCTACAAGCCCTGCCGGCATTGCCCATCCTGCGGGCACTGCCCACCCTGCGGGCACTGCTGGCACTGCCCATCCCGCGAGCACTGTCAGCTCTGCCCATCCTGCGGGCACTGCCAGAGCTGCCCATCCCGCGGGAACTCCCAGCTCTGCCCATCCCGCAGGCTCTGCCAGCTCTGCCCACCCTGTGGGCACTGCCCGCGGGCACTGCGAGCATTGCCCATCCTACAAGCCCTGCGGGCACTGCCCATCCCGCGGGCACTGCCAGCTCACCCATCCCGCTCGCACAAAGCTGTGCGGGCAGATGGGAGTGGCCCCGAGCCCGTGTGACGCTGTCCCCTGTCCCCTCCGCAGGGCGCGGCTGCCCGAGCTCTGCCCGAGCTCAGCCCTCACCGCTGCCCCTCGCCTGGTGCCCCTCCAGCTGCCAGCTCCCTCCTGCAGCTCCTGGTGCTGCCAAAGCCCGCTCCAGCACTGCCCTGCATGCTGGGACACGCAGATGTCCCTTTGTCCCTGCACTGCCCTACACCAACACTCCGGTGCCCCATCCATGGGGAAGGACGGGGACAGCTGGGGTGACCTGGGCACCATCTGTGGCTGCTCTGTGCCCCAGCCCTGGCACCACCATGACAGCCCCCACTGTCCCCCGTGCTCCTGGGCAGGGATGAGCTCCCCAGCTGAAACAGGACCTGCCTCGGGGCTGGCCGGGGCTGTGGGGAAAGGGGAGGTGGGATGGGGTGACCTGAGGACACAGAGGTATCTAGTGGCCCCAGGGTGTCTCCAGGGGTCTGGCTTGGCTTGCCCAGGTCAGGGTCCTCAAAGAGGGGCACGGCGTAAATGGCCCCTCGCGACTCGAGCTCCACGGGCGCTCGGGGCAGCTGCAGCTCCTCCAGCTTTTCTGCCACTGTGACAATCTCCTGGAGGAGATTCTCCTCGGGCTCTTGGCCTTGGTATTTTCCTGCAGCCTCAGGGAAAGAGTTTGTCCCTTCTGTGGGCAGAAAGAAAGTGGGATATTACTGCCCTGTCCTGGCTCCGCAGCGCTCAGAGATGAGCGCACCCCACAGCAGGCCTGGAGCCTTGGCACCCCAATAGGGAGCCAGCTCTCCTCAGCCTCCCCTTCCCCTTCTAGATGGGGTCAGCAGGGGGAGGATCAGGCCCTCCCAGGCATTGCCACCAGCCCCAACAGGAGCCGTGGGCTCAGCAGCACGTGGTGGGGCCAGATCCTAATCCCTGCATTCCCCTCGCTGTGGGGATCCTCCTCTGCACCCCCATCCCCACCCCGGGGAGGGCAGACATGCATGGGGGGTTAGTGGGTTACAGGGGTTGTGGAGTCATGGCACGGGTCAATCCTGCCTAAGCCAGAGAGATGGGGAAACTGAGGCCCAGAGATGCTCAGCATCCCCACACTGGGAGCCCCCACGGCCCTGAGCAGACACACAGAGATGTGGGGTCAGGCAGGAGGAGTGCAGGGACAGCTCTGATCCTTCTGTGCCCCTTATCCCTGCCAGCCTGTGTCCTGCCTCACTGCTCACCTGGCTGCTCCCCACAGGTCTCCTTGCTGCCCAGCACCACCCCAAACCAGCCTGGCAGGCTGTGCCCCACAGCCCCAGGGCCCAGGAGTGCCCTCCAGGCCTGCAGCCCTGGGGGATGAACCCTCCTGGAGCTGTGCCCACAGAGCCCACGCAGAGTGATGGTGCCATGCAGGACACCCCTGGTCTGTCACAGTGAACTGGCACCAAGGACATGCAGGGCCTCCCTCCTCTGCCACAGCGTGTCTGCATGCACTGCTGGGACCCTGCAGAGCATCCCTGCTGCATTGAGAGCTGTCAGCATGCACTGCTGGGATCCTCGGAGCATCCCTGCAGTGTTGAGAGCCGTCAGCATGCACTTCTGGAACCCTCAGAGCATCCCTGCCCTATGGAGAGGGGCCAGCATGCAGTGTCAGGACTGTGCAGAGCATCCCTGCCCTATGAAGAGGGGTGAGCATGCAGTTCTGGGACCCTCAGAGTATTCCTGCAGTACTGAGAGCTGTCAGCACGCACTGCTGGAGCCATGCAGAGCGTGCCTGCCTTACTGAGAGGGGTCAGCATGCAATTCTGGGACCCTGCAGAGTATCCCTACCCTATAAAGAACTGTCAGCACACAATGTCAGGAGCCTGCAGAGCATCCCTGCCCTATGGAGAGCTGTCACATGCATTGCTGGGACCCTCAGAGGATCCCTGCAGTATTGAGAAGTGTCAGCATGCAATTCTGGGACCCTGCAGAGCATCCCTGTCCTACTGAGAGCTGTCAGCATGCATTGCTGGGATCCTCAGAGCATCCCTGCAGTGTTGAGAGGTGTCAGCATGCACTGCTGGGACCCTGCAGAGCATCCCTGCAGTACTGAGAGCTGTCACAACACAGTGTCTGGACCCTGCAGAGCATCCCTGCCCTATGGAGAGGGGTCAGCATGCAATTCTGGGACTCTCAGAGTATTCCTGCTGTACTGAGATCTGTCAGCATGGAATTCTGCAACCCTGCAGAGCATCCTTGCTGTACAAGAGCTGTCAGCATGCACTGCTGGGATCCTCAGAGCATCCCTGCCCTATGGAGAGCTGTCACATGCAGTGTCAGAACCCTGCAGATCATCCCTGCCCTACTGAGAAGTGTTACCATGCACTGCTGGGACCCTGCAGAGCATCCCTGCTGTACTGAGAGCTGTCAGCATGCAATTCTGGGACCCTGCAGAGCACTCCTGCCCTATGGAGAGCTGTCACATGCAGTGTCAGGATCCTGCAGAGCATCCCTGCCCTATGGAGAGGGGTCAGCATGCAATTCTGGGACCCTCAGAGCATCCCTGCCCTATGGAGAGCTGTCACATGCAGTGTCAGGATCCTGCAGAGCATCCCTGCCCTATGGAGAGCTGTCACATGCAATGTCAGGACCGTGCAGAGCATCGAGGTGTCAGCATGCAGTGTCAGGACATGCAGGTTACGCCTCCCCTCTCAGCTCTACCAGCATGCAGGGCACCCCTGTCCTAGCACAGCAGCTTCAGCCGGCACCAAACACCCCTGCCCTGCCCCGACAGCGCAGCAGCAGCACCGAGAGCACCCAGGGACCCCAGCACAACCCCGGCACATGCAGCCCAACCCGGGGGACCCTCCCACCGATCCCTGCCGGGGGTGCCCCTGTTTACCTCGGAAGCAGTACGCATCGTATCTGCTCTGGGCATCGGGGAATCCCGTCTGGTTTCGGAAGAGGAAGATGGTTTTGACGCCGGGCAGGGCCCCTCCGCAGCGCTCGCGGGGGGTGACGATGGGGTAGCGGACGCTGCCATCGGCCAGCCAGCCGGGGCTGCAGGCGTCCAGCCCCGCGTTCCAGGCGGCGTACAGCTGGCCCGGGCTCGCCAGCTCCGCGCCCAGAGCCCGGCAGCGCTGCGCAGCCTCCTCCAGGGTGAACCTGGCCGGGGATGTCTCCAGAAAGATCTCACCTGGGGAGAGAGGAGGGAGAGGGGAGTCAGAGATGGGAAGGGGGTAAGGGAGGAGGGAGCCCCCTCGGCTCGTCCGCTCTCGGCATGAGCCCAGGAGAGGGTGTGGAGATGGAGAATGCGGTGTGGAGGGACACCGGGGGCTGGAGGAGGGCTGCATCCTTGCCTGCATCCCTGCCTGCATCCCTGCCTTCCTGAGTGCTTCCCTGCCTGATTCCCTGTGCTTCCCTGCATCCATTGAGCTGTTCTGCTGCACCTGCTTCCTGCCTTCCAGTGCATTCCTCCCTGCCTTCATCCCTCCATATCGTGACCCCTGCCTGCTCCCTGCATCCTCCTGCATCCTGCTCATCCCTGCCTTCGCCGCTGCATCCCTGCCTGCCTCCCTGCATCCCTGCCTGCCTCCCTGCTGGCTTCCCCACCTTCCTGAGTGCAGCATCCCTGCCTTCATCTCTGCCTGCTTCTCTGCCCATGCACAGCAAGTCACAGTGTAGACACATCTGGAGCTCTCACGCCACGTGGGATTGATCCCTGCCCTTGCAAACAGAGCTGAGACTTTGAAGCGCCCCTGAACAGGACTGCAGAGGAGCAGCTCCATGCCCTGCACTGAGCAATCCACGTGTGGGACATTTCTGAGGACACCTGCAAGCCCAGTGAGCACCTGGGTGAGGCTTCATGCTCAGGAGGGCTGGGGACCACTGCCCCAAATCACAGCATGAACCAACTCCACAGCTGCCCCTGCCTCCCTGTCCCTCACCCCTGGCACCAACCAACCCCAGAGCAGCTGCCACCACCAGTGGGGACCCCCAAAGGAGGGACCAGCCACCCCCAGGCACACAGAGCCAGGCAGGATCTGCAGCCCTGCACCTCATGCAAAGCACGGCACACACACAACCAAACCCAAACCACCCAACCCAGCGTGCTGCTGGTCTGGGGCACATCACCGTGGGCACAGCCCAGCCTGGGCACTGCCTGCTGCCAGGGACAGAGCTCCCCACCCTTCCAAAACGAACCAGGAATGCTTTAGGAAGCAGCACAGCAGGTTCCCACACCCAAAGACAGCACCTGCAGCTTTTCACTTGGGTTCACAACGGGTTACAGGGGCAAGTTAGCACGGGAGCAAAAGCAGAGGAGGGCAAGAGGTGGCACCACGGGCACCTGGCAGGTCCTCAGCGTAGCAGTACACGTCATACATGTCCTCAGGGTCCACCACGCCGTAGTTCCTCACCCCTGGGAAGCCGTTCATGTCCCCGTAACAGGCCTCACGAGGGGTCTGGATGGGGTACCTGGGGCAGAGAGCACAGGGGAGCTGGTGACACCCTGGGGAACAGGTGGGAGCAGTGCCAAGGTGTTACAACCAAACAAACCCAAAGGGAGCGCACACAGAGGTGTTACAACCAAACAAACCCCAAGGGAGCACACACAGATGTGTTACAATCAAACAAACTCAAGAGAGAGCACACACAGAGCTGTTACAACCAAACAAACCCCAAGGGAGCACACACAGGTGTGTTACAATCAAACAAACTCCAAGGGAGCACATACAGATGTGTTACAACCAAACAAACTCAGAGAGAGCACACACAGATGTGTTACAACCAAACAAACTCAAAGGGAGCACACACAGATGTGTTACAACCAAACAAACTCCAAGGGAGCACACACAGATGTGTTACAACCAAACAAACTCAGAGAGAGCACACACAGAGGCATTACAAACAAACTCAAAGGACACACACAGAGAGACATGCACAACCAGGGATACAACAAGATTTTAACAGCAACTCCAGGGAGGAGACTGCCTACAGAGGTGTTACAACCAAACAAACTCGGAGAGAGCACACACAGATGTGTTACAACCAAACAAACTCCAAGGGAGCACATACAGATGTGTTACAACCAAACAAACTCAGAGAGAGCACACACAGATGTGTTCCAACCAAACAAACTCAAAGGGAGCACACACAGATGTGTTACAACCAAACAAACTCAGAGAGAGCACACACAGAGGTGTTACAACCAAACAAACTCAGAGAGAGCACACACAGAGGTGTTACAACCAAACAAACACTGAGAGAGCACACACAGATGTGTTACAATCAAACAAACTCAAAGAGAGCACACACAGAGGTGTTACAACCAAACAAACACTGAGAGAGCACACACAGAGGTGTTACAATCAAACTCAAAGGGAGCACCGACAGAAGAGCACTGACAACAGGATTACAACAGTTTATAAAGGGGGCAGTTCAGGGGAGGAGACTGCCTACAAACCAATCAGGAGCTAGCAAGGAGGAGCATGGGTGTCACAGACATATTTTATGAAAAATCCTTTTGCCAGGATTTTTTCTCCTGAGAAGCCTCAGAGGAAAAGAAAAACAATGATTATCTGCTGCTGTGGAATGCAACAGGTGCATCTTTGATTGGTCTCATGTGGTTGTTTTTAATTAATGGCCAATCACAGTCCAGCTGTCTTGAACTCTCTGGTCAGTCACAAGATTTTATTATCATTCCTTTTTATTCCTTGCCAGCCTTCTGATGAAATCCTTTCTTCTGTTCTTTTAGTATAATTTTAATATATCCTTTTAATATGATATGATATGATTGATATAACGTAATGTAACATAATGTAACATAATATATATCATGAAATAATAAATCAGTCTTCTGAAACATGGAGTCACAATTCTCATCTCTTCCCTCATCCTGGGACCCCTGCGAACACCACCACACATGGGGTGGACTCACATCAATCTAACACCAATGAGGAAGAAGGAGGGAGGAGTGAATACATAATTAGCAAATAGGTGAAGGGAAACAGCATGACTGACATAGAACTTTCTGGCTAAAGGGGTGTAAAAAACCATCACTGACAAACTGCAGGGGATGGGTTTAGAGGATTGACAAGGGGGAGTTTGGAGACATGGGAGGGGTGGAGGAGATTGACATGGGGGTTGATATAAGGGAAAAATATGGGGTAACAACTTGTGGGAAGAACCCTTTGGGAGGCTGAACAGGGGGGTACGGAACGAACCGTTTTTCTAACATAGAAAAATCTAACACATTAAAATTAAACAGTTAAAACCCAAAAGCAAACCACAACAGGGCGAGGCACAGGAGATGCCCACCTGACGGTCTGGTCGGCGATCCAGCCGGCGTCACACTGCTCGTAGCCCCCCAGGTAGGCGGCGTAGAGCTGCTCGGGGGTGGCGATGCTGGCACCGATCCTGGCACAAGCCTCCTGCGCCTCGGAGAAGGTGTAGGCGTAGCGCATGGAGCCCTCCCGGTAGTGGAACACCACCCCTGCGGGCACACGCGGATGTGGGCGAGGGGCTTCATGGCAGCCCCCCACAAATGCACCCAGGATGTGGCTGCAGCTCTCTTCACAGAGAAACCCTTCCCAGGATTTCTCCTGGGGAAGGCAGTGAGAGAGCTCAGGGAAGGGAATGAAAACAATTCTTATCTCTGCGTGCTGCTCCTGTTTGGAACACGTGGAATGTGTTATGGGGATTGTGCACAGGAAGGGGTTTGTTAATTAGACACTGGCGATGGTTGTTTGGATTGATTGACCAATTAGGTCAAAGCTGTGTTGTGGCTGTTGGAAAAAGGTCATGGGTTTTTATTTAGTATTAGTATTAGTATAGTATAGTATAGTATAGTATAGTATAGTATAGTATAGTATAGTATAGTATAGTATAGTATAGTATAGTATAGTATAGTATAGTATAGTATAGTATAGTTTGAGTGTAGTATAATACAGTTATAATAGCTTATAAAGCAATTAGTTAATAAACAATTGCTTAATAAACTAATATAAAACAATTAGTGAATAAATTAATTGCTTAAAGCAATTGGTTAATAAACTAATTAACTAATAAACTAATTGCTTATAAAGCAATTAGTTAATAAACAATTGCTTAATAAACTAATATAAAGCAATTAGTTAATCAACTAATTGCTTAATAAAGCAATTGTTTAATAAACTAATAAACTAATTGCTTATAAAGCAATTGGTTCATAAACAATAAAGCAATTATTTCATAAACGAATAAAGTTTATTATAAAGCTTATAGTTTACTATAGCATAGTGTAGCACAGTATAGTTTGTGTAGTAGAATACAGCTATAATAGTTTATAAAGCAATTGGTTAATAAACTAATATAAAGCATTTAGTTAATCAACTAATTGCTTAATAAAGCAATTACTTAATAAACCAATAAACTAATTGCTTATAAGGCAATTGTTTAATAAACTAATAAAGTTTATTACAAAGCTTATAGTATAGCAAAGTATAGTATAGTTTGAGTGTAGTATAATACAGTTATAATAGCTTGTACAGCAATTATTTAATAAACGAATTGCTTAATAAACTAATATACAGCATTTAGTTAATAAACTAGTTGCTTAATAAAGCAATTGTTTAATAAACTAATAAAGTTTATTATAAAGCTTATAGTATAGTATAGCAAAGTATAGTATAGTTTGAGTGTAGTATAATAAAATACCTTATAAAGCAATTGTTTAATAAACTAATATAAAGCAATTAGTTAATAACCAATTGCCTAATAAAGCAGTTATTTAATCAGCTAAGACACTAATTGCTTATAAAGCAATTATTTAATAAACATATGCTTATAAAGCAATTATTTAATGAACAATTGCTTAATAAAGCAATTATTTAATAAACTAATAAACTAATTCCTTATAAAGTAATTATTTAATGAACAATTGTATAATAAAGCAATTATTTAATAAACTAATAAACAATTGCTTAATGAAGCAATTGTTCAGCCTTCTGAAATCACTAGTCATTGCATGTTATTCCCATGCTGGGGGTCATCCTGCTACAACACCCAGGACAGCATTTGCCGAGCCAGGAGAGGGCCCCTGGCTGCCCCCAATGCCACCTCTGCCCACCCTGAGGTACCTTTGACTTTGACATGGAGGATGTTGTGGCCATCCTCATTAAGCAATTGTTTAATAAACTAATAAACCATTGCTTAATAAAGCAATTGTTCAACCTTCTGAAATCGCTAGAGTCATTGCACGTTATTCCCCTGCTGGAGATCGTCCTGCTGCAATACCCACGGGAGTGTTTGCTGAGCCAGGAGAGGGCCCCTGGCTGCCCCAAACTCCACCTCTGCCCAGCCTGAGGTACCTTTGACTTTGACATGGAGGATGTCGTGGCTGTCCTCATTAAATAATTGTTTATTAACTAATAAACAATTGCTAAATAAAGCAATTGTTCAACCTTCTGAAATCACTAGAGTCATTGCACGCTATTCCCCTGCTGGAGATCGTCCTGCTGCAATACCCACGGGAGTGTTTGCTGAGCCAGGAGAGGGCCCCTGGCTGCCCCAAACTCCACCTCTGCCCAGCCTGAGGTACCTTTGACTTGGACGTGGAGGATGTCGTGGCCATCCTAATTAAGCAATTGTTTAATAAACTAATAAACCATTGCTTAATAAAGCGATTGTTCAACCTTCTGAAATCACTGGAGTCATTGCACGTTATTCCCTTGCTGGAGATCGTCCTGCTGCAATACCCATGGGAGCGTTTGCTGAGCCAGGAGAGGGCCCCAAGTTGCCCCAAACTCCACCTCTGCCCAGCCTGAGGTACCTTTGACTTGGACGTGGAGGATGTCGTGGCTGTCCTCATTAAATAATTGTTTATTAACTAATTGCTTAATAAAACAATTAGTTAATAAACTAATAAACCATTGCTTAATAAAGCAATTGTTCAACCTTCTGAAATCGCTAGAGTCATTGCACGTTATTCCCCTGCTGGAGATCGTCCTGCTACAATACCAGCGGGAGCGTTTGCTGAGCCAGGAGAGGGCCCCAAGTTGTCCCAAACTCCACCTCTGCCCAGCCTGAGGTACCTTTGACTTTGACGTGGAGGATGTCGTGGCTGTCCTCATTAAATAATTGTTTATTAACTAATAAACAATTGCTAAATAAAGCAATTGTTCAACCTTCTGAAATCACTAGTCATTGCATGTTATTCCCATGCTGGGGGTCATCCTGCTACAACATCCAGGGCAGCATTTGCTGAGCCAGGAGAGGGCCCCTGGCTGCCCCCAATGCCACCTCTGCCCACCCTGCGGTACCTTTGACTTTGACGTGGAGGATGTCGTGGCCGTCCTCGATGCCGTGCTGCACGTCGCAGCGGTAGATGCCCGAGTCGTTGGGGCGCAGCTCGGTGAGCAGCAGCGAGGCGTTGGTGTAGCGCTGGTGGAAGATGGGCAGGGAGGCGCGCAGCCGATAGTCCTCGCTCACCTTCACCCTGTCCCCACGAGCTACCAGGATCTCCACCTCCCTGCCCTCAGAGATGAAGGTCCACTTCACCCGGGGTGTGCCCAGGACGGCGCGGCGGCCGCCGGTGCTGGCGGTGGTGGGCTGGGGACCAAGGTAGGTGATGAGGCACGGGATGGTGACATCTCCTGCCAGCACGGCCTCCAGGGCTGGGTGCCGTGGCATGGACACCTGCAGAGCCTTGGGGTCCTCTGGGTGGGAGAAGAGAGGAGATGTGAGCAGGGTTGGTGTGAGGAGCCCCCGAGATCCTCACTAGGGCACCAAAGGGGTGCTGAGTTACCTGTGCCATCTCCAGGGCCAAACACCTCCGGGAGCGCCGTGGGGACAAACAGCCAGAGCAGCAGCAGGGGGAGGGCGGGGGCCATGCTCTGCCCTGCAAAGGGGGGAGAAAAAACCACCCAGATGTGCTCAGAATCCATAAAAGCACCAAAAATCTCCCATCCCTGCAGGACGGGAAGTGGCTAGGAAGAACCTGGGGGGCGTGGGGTGATGGATGTGGAATTGGGGCACAGAGGGAAGGGAAGTTTTGGGAAGAGAAGTTTTGGGAAGGAAAGTTTTGGGAAGGGAAGTTTTGGGAAGGGAAGTTTTGGGAAGTTTTGGGAAGGGAAGGGAAGGGAAGGGAAGGGAAGGGAAGTTTTGGGAAGTTTTGGGAAGGGAAGTTTTGGGAAGGGAAGGGAATGGAAGTTTTGGGAAGGGAAGGGAATGGAAGTTTTGGGAAGGGAAGGGAAGTTTTGGGAAGTTTTGGGAAGGGAAGTTTTGGGAAGGGAAGGGAAGGGAAGTTTTGGGAAGGGAAGGGAAGTTTTGGGAAGTTTTGGGAAGGGAAGTTTTGGGAAGGGAAGTTTTGGGAAGGGAAGGGAAGTTTTGGGAAGTTTTGGGAAGTTTTGGGAAGTTTTGGGAAGTTTTGGGAAGGGAAGTTTAGGGAAGGGAAGGGAAGTTTAGGGAAGGGAAGTTTAGGGAAGGGAAGGGAAGGGAAGGGAAGGGAAGGGAAGGGAAGGGAAGGGAAGGGAAGGGAAGGGAAGGGAAGGGAAGGGAAGGGAAGGGAAGGGAAGGGAAGGGAAGGGAAGGGAAGGGAAGGGAAGGGAAGGGAAGGGAAGGGAAGGGAAGGGAAGGTGCCCTGGCTCACAAGAGGAAGAAGACAGCATAAGCAACCAGGAGCAATGGCTGGGAGCCACTGGGTGCCGTCCAGCCCCTCTGACCTCCCCTGGGGACAGCAGAGTCCAGCCTGGCCTGCAGAGCACAGATGGTGCCAGCCCTAGCCCTGGCTGCAGCGGGCAGGGAGGCGATGCCAGTGCCAGGGCCGTGTGCCCGTGGTGCCACCGTGAGAAAGCTCAGGGAGGGTTTGGTGAGGAAGGAGGTGCTGAGGCAGCTCAGGGAGCTGGCAGGGCACACTGCAGGTGGGCACACACGTGTGCATGCCCTCGTACACACCTGCCCTGCCAGGGGGGACTCGAGGAGGGAGCTGAGCTCAGCGAGCAGGGGGGGACAGCCCAGAGCACACACAGAGCCCAGGGCAGGGGGGAGGGAAGGAGCAGGACGGCTCCTTTGCCATTCAGCTCACGCCGGAGGCTCCCCGTGCGCGGGCTGGGAAAAGCGAGGCTGCCCAAAGCAGCCTTTATGTCCCGTGCCTCCCTCAGGCTGCCTGGCACAAAGGGCTGCCACCGGTGGGGTGGGCACCAGCACTGAGAGAGAGCCCTGGGGCCAGCACTGCCATCACCCAGCCCTCTCTGGGGAGCAGCACAGGGGGTGACAGGCACCTCATGGGGATGTCCTTGCTCAAAGAGAGCCCTGGGGCCAGCCCTGCCATCACCCAGCCCTCTCTGGGGAGCAGCACAGGGGGTGAGAAGGACATTATGGGGGGCTCTGGGTGTCCTTGCTGAAGTGAGAGTCCTGTGGGGCAGCACAGGGGGTGATAAGAACATCATGATAAGAACATCATGGGGGGCTCTGGGTGTCCTTGCTGAAAAGAGAGCCCTGTGGGCAGCCCTGCCATCACCCAGCCCTCTCCAGGGAGCAGCACAGGGGGTGACAGGCACATTATGGGGGGCTCTGGGTGTCCCTGCAGTCTTGCTGCTCTTGCAGCCATCCAGAGAGGAGGCTGATGCTGGGAATGTGGGGAAATGTCCCTGCCTGGTGCACACTCCATACCCCTGACCCCTCTGCAGAGGCTCCTTGGAGCTCCTCAGCCTCCCGTGCCAGGGATGCAGCGTGCCATTGCCAGGGAACCGAGCAGCCTGAGGCTCTGAGCAGATTTGTAATTTATGAGCTCTTTGCGCTGTATTGATTTCAGCAGCCACAGGAGCAGCTCAGGCCATGTCCAGTCACTGGCTGCAGGGACAGCCTGCCAGGATGCTGCCCTGTCACCTGTGTCCCTCCTCAAGCTGTGTTCCCAGAGTGTGCCTGGGGGACCACTGCTCTGGGGGGAGGGTGTGAATCCAGCCCTGGGCACCACACACACCCCAGCACCGATTGCCATGGATGGACAGCCCCTGGAGCCATGGATGCACAGCCCTGGCATCACACACCATGGGTACACAGCCCCTGAGGCCATGGTCGTACAGCCCTGGCATCACACACCGTGGACACACAGCCCCTGGAGCCATGGTCGTACAGCCCTGGCATCACACACCGTGGACACACATCCCCTAGAACCCTGGCACCACACACCATGGATATACAGCCCCTGGAGCCATGGTCATACAGCCCTGGCATCATGCACCATGTATGTACAGCCCTGGCATTTCTCACCATGGCTGTATAACCCTGGCAGTGCACACCATGGGTACACAGCCCCTGGCACCATGGATGTACATCCCTGGCAATACACACCATGGATGTACAATCCCTGGAACCATGGATGTACAGCCCTGGCACCACACACCATGGATGTGCAGCCCCTGGAACCCTGGCAGCACAACACCATGGATGTACAGCCCTGGCACCACACACCATGGATGCACACCCACTGGAACCACAAATATGCATTTCCTGGCACCACACACCATGGATGTACTGCCCCTGGAAACATGGATGTACATCCCTGGCACCATGTACGTCCCTGGCACCACATACCATGGATCCACAGCCCCTGGAGCCGTGGTGATACAGTCCTGGCACCACACACTGTGGGTGCAGAGCCCCTGGCAGCACACACCATGGATGTACACCCCTGGCACCACACACCATGGACACACAGCACCTAGAACCACAAATATACATTCCCTGGCACTGCACACTGTGAGTACACAGCCCCTGGCACCACACACCATGGGTACGCAGCCCCTGGAACCCTGGCAGCACAACGCCATGGATGCACAGCCCCTGGCACCATGGATGTACACAACCCCTGGCACCACACACCATGGGTACACAGCCCTGGCACCACACACCATGAATGTACATCCCTGGCGTCACACACCGTGGGTACACAGCCCCTGGCACCATGGATGTACATCCCTGGCGTCACACACCATGAATTCACAGCCCCTGGAGCCATGGTGATACAGTCCTGGCACCACAGACTATGGGTGCAGAGCCCCTGGCACCACACACCATGGATGTACATCCCAGGCACCACAGATATACATCCCTGGCACCACACACCACGGGTACACAGCCCTTGGCACCACACACCATGGATGTACAGCCCTGGCACCACACACCGTGGGTACACAGCCCCTGGCACCACACCCCACGGGTGCACAGCCCACAGCACCAGGCACTGTGCATGCACAGCTCCCAACACCAACAAAAATCCCCTGGCACCACATCCCATGGGCATCAGCCATCCAGTGCAGACCACAGACGTCCCCTTCCCAGCAGGGGCAGCCAAAGCTGGGCTGCCCAGTGGTGCCAGGGCCAAGGCAGGAGCTGTCTGTGCTCCAGACAGATATTTTGAATGCAGCCCCATGGTTCTGTGTGAGGGACAAAACCCTCCTGCGTGGCAGCCGTGGCCAGGCTCCAGCCCGGGGGCTGGTGCCACCCCCTGGGCAGCCAGGCAAGGCAGGCTTTTGTCACTGGCACCTTTTCTTCCCGTCCCCAAGGCGCCGGGGTGGCGCGGACAGCGGCCCTGAAATCCCGGGGAGGAAATTCAAGAGATAAAATTCCACAGGAATTGGGCAGGCTGGAGTGGCTGCCCTCCTCCTGTGCCCATCCCTGAGTGTGTGCTGGCACTGAGAATGGGGTGTGGGAAGGGTTAAAGCAAATTTCACCCTGCCCCATGAGCAGAGACTCTCAGGGTTTGGGGTTTGGGGTTGGATTTTTGCGTTGGGTATTTTTCCTGTTTGCCACAAATGGAAAATCCTTCAACCCACAAATTCTGAGGGAAAAGCTGAGAGCAGGACTAGGGAAGCGCAGCCAAAAAATGTTGAATAATTATAATGTCAGCAACTCGTGAGGCTCAGAGTTGTCCCAGAGACCTCAGAGCTCAGGAGCTGCCGGGATCAGACAGACACACAGGCAGGCACGTGGCGGGGCCAGCTAACCTCCATTTCTGTGGGAAACCAGGTGGAAAATGGAGCTGGGATCTATTTTGGGACAGCGCTGCTCCTCCTTTCTCCCCTGAGCTCGGCCCTGCTTTCAGAGCTGGCTCCTTGAACGTGACACCTGCAGCACCTGGGGCTGCAGCACCTGGGCCAGGGCTCAGCACAGGAGCTGTGCCTGTGGATGTCCCTTAGAGGGGTTTGTGGATGTCCCTTTTCATCCAGAGAGGGGTTTGTGATGTCCCTTAGAGGGGTTTGTGGATGTCCCTTAGAGGGGTTTGTGGATGTCCCTTAAAGGGGTTTGTGGATGTCCCTTAAAGGGGTTTGTGGATGTCCCTTAGAGGGGTTTGTGGAGGTCCCTTTTTATCTCCGGAGGGGGGTTTATGATGTCCCTTAGAGGGGCTGTGGAGGTCCTTAAAGGGGTTTGTGATGTCCCCTTTTATCTCCATAGAGGGGTTTGTGGATGTCCCTTAGAGGGGTTTGTGGATGTCCCTTAGAGGGGTTTGTGATGTCCCCTTTTATCTCCGGAGGGGGGGGTTATGATGTCCCTTAGAGGGGTTTGTGGATGTCCTTTTTCATCCAGAGAGGGGTTTGTGGAGGTCCCTTAAAGGGGTTTGTGGATGTCCCCTTTTACCTCCGGAGGCGGGTTTATGATGTCCTTTGGAGGGATTTGTGATGTCCCTTAGCAGGGTTTGTGGATATCCCTTTTCATCTCCGGAGGGGGGGCTGTGGATGTCCCTTAGAGAGATTTGTGGATGTCCCTTTTCATCTCCGGAGGGTTTTTCTCCTGTCCCTTTTCATCTCCAGAGGAGTTTTCTCCTGTCCCTCCACGTGATGCTGCTCACGCCGCTCCCAAGGTGCCCTGCCAGCCCGCAGCGATCCGGAGCAGGAGGAGGAGGAGGAGGGAGCAGAGCGGTGCCTTTCCAGGGATGCTCAGCTGCAGAATGAGTCAGCAGCCTCCGGCACAGCCTGGCCCCGCTCCAGCCCCGTCCCCACCGGCAAAGGGCTCCGGACACGCCGCTGCCGCACGGGCACGGACACGGACCCGCTGTCCCGGCTGCCGTTCTCTCCTGTCCGCTCCGTGTCCGTCCCCCCGGAGCTGCAAACCCCCAGGATCCGTGCCCACCCCTGCTCCAAACCCCCAGGATCCGTGCCCACCCCCGGAGGGGTCCCCGAGGGGAGCGGGGCCGTGCCAGGCGGTGCCAACCATCGGGAGCGCCCGGAGGGCTCCTGGCAGCGGAGCTGGCAGAGCTGAAAGGCCGGAAGGAGGTGGGGAGGAGGGGGGTCCCTGCAGCTGCCAGGAGCCCGAGCCCCCCGAAGAAAGGGGCTCCTTGTGCGGGGGAGAGCGCGGGGAGGGTCCCGGGGGAGGTTCCGAGGGGCGGGGGGCGAGCAGAGCCCGCAGGAGCCGCCAGGGACACCCCGGCACGTGTAGCCCTGGGTAAGTGTGTCACACGCACACGTGGAAGGTTTGCACACCCACCCCCGCTTTCCCGGGGCTCTGCTGGGGAAACTGAGGCACGGGGTGGGGCAGTAGTGTGCGGGTCCCTGATTTCAGCACCTCCCAAACTCGCATCTCCCCCCTCCCAGCACAACCTCACCCCAGCTCCCAGTTTCCCCAGTTTGAACCATTCCCTGAAAAGCAGCTCTGAAATATCCAGCTCAGCCTCTCCCTGTCGTGCAAAAGGCTCCAGGATGGGCACAGGGGGGATTCTCCCACCCCAAGTGCAGCCAGGAGGAAGAGCAACAGGTTCTGAGGTGGGAAGTGACAGGGGCAGAGGTCCCTGGCAGGGATGCTCAAGGGCAGCCCCTTCACCCTGGGGGTGAAATGTTCCGGCTGCGGGAGGGGAAAAGGGCTGCGGGAAAATTCCCCCTCCCCGGGACCCCCCGGCGGGTCTGGGGTTCACAGAGGGGCTGATGGGTTGGAAAAAGCCGTGAAAATCCTGAAATATTTCACCCCCCTGCCCCCTCCTGCCTCCCAGCAGAGAGAGCTGGGGGAGGACGGGGAGAACAATCCCAAAATCCCAAAATCCCAAAATCCCGAAATCCCGAAATCCCAAAATTGCAAAATCCCAAACCTTGGGCTCGGCCCCAGCCCTACCCGGGACCGGGCAGCTTTGCCCCGAGCTCAGCCCAGCGACACGGCCGGGAAGGAGCTGGGGGAGCCCGATCCCTGCCCGGCTCCGTGCCTCAGTTTCCCTCTGCACTGCTGCAGCCTCCTTGGGACAAGGAGCAGGGACTCTGCAGGACAAACGGAACACACCAACCCTATCCTGGACCCCTGGCTCCTCTCCCAGAATTGGGTTCCTGAGGAAACAGCCCCGAAAATGCTTTTTGTGCCCAACACCTCTGAGCCCTGCTGCTGGGCTGGGCTCTAGGCTGGGCTCTAGGCTGGGTTTCAGGCTGGGCTCTGAGCTGGGCTCTAAGCTGGACTCCAGCCTGGCTCCAGGCTGCAGCAGCCGGGCAGCACCAAACTCCTTTCTCCTCCCAAGTTGGCAGAATCCCCCCCAGCCCCCGCTGTGCCCCCGGCGCTGCGGAGCCGCTCCCTCCAGAAACCTCGGGGACAAGGACAAAACCACCCGAGCCCTCCCCGCTGCAGGGCAGGACGGTGCGAGGGGAAAAACCCCGGGGAAACCTCCGAGCTGAGCCAGCCCGGCTCTCGTTTCGCTTTCTGTGCGGAGCTGAAAGGCGAGACCGGGATGGGAAGCGCAGATCCCGGGGGCACCGCAGATCCCGGGGGCACCGCAGATCCCGGGGGCACCAATCCCGGGGGCACCGCAGATCCTGTGGGCACCAATCCCGGGGCACCAATCCCGGGGGCACCGCAGATCCCGGGGCACCCCCGGTACCCCCCGCTCACCTGGCTCGGTGCGGGGCCGCAGCCCCGGCCCCGGGGCCCGGCGTGCGGCTGAGCTGCGGCTCCTCCGGGGCAGCGCGGGCAGTTCGGCAGCAGGGCTGGCACGGAGCTGCACCAGGCATAAGTGCAGGCACCGAGAAAAGAGCCTTCTCTATGTGTGTGTGTGTGTGTGTGTCCGTGTCCTCCACTCCGCTTTTTTTTTTTTTTTTCTTTTTTTCCCTTCCCCTTTCCCTCCTCCTTTTATATTTATTCCTTCCCCTAATTAAGAAGGAGAAGGAAAAAAAAAAAGATACTACCGTGTTGGCAGGCTGCTCGTCCCTCCCCGTCCCTCCCTCCTGGCAGCTGGCAGAGCCCGCACGAGAGGAGAATGAGGAGGATGAGGAGGATGAGGAGGATGAGGAGGATGCTCAGCCCGGTGTTAACCCGATGCAGCAGAATTGGGGAGCAGAGAATGGGGGTGTCGCCCCCCCAGACCCCTCCATGGCTCGGGAATGCTCTTGGGGTGGCGATTCCTGGGATTTGGCAGCTTCGGCTGGATGGGGAGGGGGCGGCGGGCGGGGGTCCCGGTAGCCAGCAGAGGCTTTGTCATGTAAAAACCCTTGTGCTGTGGGGCCGAGGTGGGTGGAGGAGCCCCGGGGGATTTGCCAGCCCCCACAAACCCCTCTAAGGGACATCACAAACCCCTCTAAGGGACAACACAAACCCCTCTAAGGGACATCACAAACCCCTCTAAGGGACATCCACAAACCCCTTTAGTTGTGGGAGCAGCCAGAGCCGAGCTGGCACAGCACAGCACTCACAGTGCCTCAGTTTACCCGCATCTGCGGCAGGGCCAGGATCATTGATGCATCTTTAGGCTGCAATGCCTCAAATCCTCAATCCTGCAGGAATTTTGGAGACCTGGGCACCGGTGGGGTCTGGTGGGCAGCTGGCACACCCCGCTGGCAAAGGGGCAGCACCCAGCTGGCACCGAGGGTTTTTTTAAGCAGATCTCGCCGAAAGTTTGCCTGGCACAGAGCATTCCCCGGCCGGGGGGGCGGCGCGGAGCTGCCAGGGAATTGCTCGGGTGAGTTTGCAGAAAGCCTCAGCTCCGTTCCTGAGCTGAATTAATCATTTGGCACCCTGGGAAATAATTGCGGGCGGCAGAGGCGGCACCGGCAGCGCTGCAGCTCCGGGGAGAGGGGAATGGCCGGGGGGGTGACGGGACACAGCGCGGGGCGGGAATTGCACTCACACTCACACACACACTCACACACACACTGACAGCATGGGGTGGGAATCACACTCACACTCACACTCACACTGACAGCATGGGGTGGGAATCACACTCACACTTACACAGCGCGGGGTGGGAATCACACACTCTCACACATACTCACACACTCACACTCACACTGACAGTGTGGGATGGGAATCACACTCACACACACACTCACACTCACACACTCACACTCACAGCACGGGATGGGAATCACACTCACACTTACACTCACACTCACAGTGCGGGGTGGGAATTGCACTCACACTCACACACTCACACTCACAGCGCAGGATGGGAATCAGACACGCTCACACACACTCACACTCACACTGACAGCATGGGGTGGAAATCACACTCACACACTCACACACACTCACACTCACACTCACAGCATGGGATGGGAATCACACACTCACACTCTCACACATACTCACACACTCACACTCACACTGACAGTGTGGGATGGGAATCACACTCACACACACACACTCACACACACTCACACTCACAGCATGGGATGGGAATCACACACTCACACTCACACAGCGCGGGGTGGGAATCCCACTCACACTTACACTCACACTCACAGCTGGGAATCATACTCACACAGCATGGGACTGGACATTGACACTCACACTCACAGCATGGGGCTAGACACACACTCACACTCACAGCCCAGGGCTGGATACTCACACTCACACACTTGCACACACACACACTCGCAGCATGGGTCTGGACATTAACACACTCACACTCACATTCACAACACGGGGGTGGGCACTCACACTCACACCATGGGGTTGGACACTCACACTCACAGTCCTGGACAATCACACTCACACTCACTCTCACACCGCACTGCTTGGACACTCACACACTCACAGTGCTGGACGCACTCACTCACTCACTCACTCACTCTCACTCTCACAATGCCCACAGCCGTGCCAGGATGGGCACTGGGACATTCAGGGCTGAACCCCCAGGGCTGCCCCAGCTCCATCTCCCCAGTCCCAGCCCATGAGGTGCCATCCCGCTCCAGATGGGCACCACCCACAGAACTGTGTGGCACAGGGCTGTGGCACAGGGCTCTCCAGTCCCAGCCCATGGGGTGCCGTCCTGCCCCAATGGGCACCACCCACAGAACTGCACTTTGTGGGGCAGAACTGCCCAGTCCCAGCCCAGGAGGTGCCCAATGTGGGGCACCATCAGTAAGTGCCTGAATGAGGGACACGGGTGTTCTGGAGCTGACAATTGTAGGCACAGCTCTGTCACCCACGACCCTGGACTGCTGTAACACCTTGAATCCAATAAACTGCATTTTGGAGAGCTGCCTGGAGTCCTGCATCTCTCATTTCAGCTCTTACAGTGGCGCCCAATGTGGGGCGCCATCAGTGAGTGCCTGCCTGAATGAGGGACACGGGTCTTTTGGAGCTGACAATTGTAGGCATAGCTCTGTCATCCACCACCTTGGACTGCTGTAACACCTTGGATACAATAAACTGATTTTGGAGATCTGCCTGGAGTCCTGCATCCCTCATTTCAGCTCTTACAGGAGAGGAGTGGGCAGGAGCAGGGCACAGCCCCTGTTAGACCCCCCAGAGGATCCCCATCCATTCCTGCAGCTCTGGAGATGCTCTGGCTCAGCCCTCCCCAGCCAAGCAGCCCAATCCCAGCAGCCAGGGCATGGAAAGGCACAGGGGACCCCCACAGGACCCCCAGTTGCTGGAAGGGACAGGAGAGAAGGGAAGGAGAAGGCAGGAGAGAAGGGAGAGGAGCAGGCAGGAGTAGGGCACAGCCCTGTTAGACCCTCCAGAGGATCCCCATCCATTCCTGCAGCTCTGGAGATGCTCTGGCTCAGCCCTCTCCATCAGCCAGGGCATGGAAAGGCACGGGGGACCCCCCCAGGCACCCCCAGCCCCCCCAGCCCCAGTGTGTTCAGGCTGGAAGGACCTCAGTGCCCAGCTGTGCTTCCTCCTCCTCCTCCAGCCCTGCTCAGAGTCACGTCCCAGCCCGTGCCATGCACCCTGTGCCATGCACCCTGTGCCAGGCACGTGCCAGCTCCCACCCTGGGACTGCAGGGCACCCTCAGACTGCCACCCCCAGCACCAGGATTCTCCTCCAGCCAGGTCTCATGAGCTCTTGGAGTTCTATTTCACACCCAAGATAGCTCAGCTACCTTAGGAGGCATCAAATCAGCAAAATGGTTTCTGTGGCAGTGTTGGAAACAAAAAGGTTTCAATAGAAAGCAAAATAAACGAACTCTTTACAGAGAAAAACCGATCCAAGTACAAGAAGCCGTCCTGCCCCTAGTAAAACACCTCACAAAAGCAATTAGTTTCTTTGTTCTCTTCTTTTTCTAATAAATTGCCCAAACAAAACTTTTTAGCTCCTGTCCAATTAGCTATCCTGAAGTTTGAAGTCCCCCAGTCCTATGAGATGTCTTTTCACCTAATCAAAAAGAGAAACTTCTGGGCTTCTTTCCTTTTTAAAGGAACAAAAGGAACAAAAACAAGGAACAAAAAGAAACAAAAGTTAGTTTTGTCACTCCATCTACAAAGAGCACATTCCTACAAAGCTGTGCCACTGCTGAACGGCCCCCTGAGCATCCCACAGGGACAAACCCCCCTGTTCCCAGGGGGTTCTGACCCTGAGAACCCCCCAGTGGTGCCATCCCAGGGGGTTCTGACCCCAAGGACCTCTCAGGGGCACAGACATCCCATTCCCCAGGGACACCAACATCCTCATCCTGGGGTATCCTGAGCTCAAATATTCCCCAGGGACAGGGTCATTCCCATCCTGGGGCATCCTGATCCCCAGAATCCTTCAGGGACACAGATATCCCTCTCCTGGGGCATCCAGAACTCAAACATCCCCAGGGACACCAAAATCCCCATCCTGGAGCATCCTGAGCTCAAACGTGCCCCAGTAACACCAACATCCCCATCCTGGGGCATCCTGAATTCAGACATCCCCCAATAACACCAAAATACTCATTCTGGGGCATCCTGAGCTCAAACATCCTCCAGTGACCCAAAAAAAAAACTCATCCTGAGTCATCCTGATCCCCAGCATACCCCAGGGACACCAACATCCCCATCCTGGGACATCCTGAGCTCAAACATCTCCCAGTGACAGCGACATCCCCATCCTGGGGCATCCTAATCCTCAGCATCCAGACCCAGACATCCTTGCCTGGGCATCCTACCAACATCCCCGATCCACATCTCTGTCTGGGCATCCTGAGCTAAACCAGTGACAGGCATCCTATCTGGAATCCTGATCCAATATCCCCAAGGGCACCAACATCTCTCTCGGCATCCTGAGTCAAGCATCCCAGTGACACAAAACCCATCTGGTACCTGACTAGATATCCCAGGTCCGACATCTCTGTCCTGGTATCCTAGCTCAAACCCCATGACCAAAACCATCTGGGGCATCGTCATCCCCAGTATCCCTCAGTGACACCAACATCCCCATCCAGGGGCATCCTGATCTCAGACATCCCCCAGTGACAGGGGCATCCCTATCCTGGGGATCCTGAACTCAAATATCCCCCAAGGGCACCAACATCTCCTTCCTGGGGTATCCTGAGCTCAGATATCCCCCAGGGATCCAGTCATCCCCATCCAGGGGCATCCTGAGCTGAAACATCCCCCAGGGACACCAACATCTCCATCCTGGGGCATCCTGAGCTGAGATATCCCCCAGGGATCCAGACATCTCTGTCCTGGGGCATCCTGAGCTCAAACATCCCCCAGTGACACAAAAAACCCCATTCTGGGGCATCCTGAGCTCAAACATCCCCCAAGGACACCAACATCCCCCTCCTGGGGCATCCTGAGCTGAGACATCCCCCAGGGATCCAGACATCTCTGTCCTGGGGCATCTCCTGAGCTTAAACATCCCCCAGTGACAGGGGCATCCCTGTCCTGGAGATCCTGAACTCAAATATCCCCCAAGGGCACCAACATCTCTGTCCTGGGGCATCTTGAGCTCAAACATCCCCCAGGGACACCAAAATCCCCATCCTGGGGTATCCTGAGCCCTCCCTGGGCTGCAGGATTTGGGCCATCCTGCTGAGCCCTGCTGCTGGCTCAGACAGAGGGGCCAGGCACCCCAAAAGGCAGGAGGAGGAGGAAGAGGGTGACAAGGCCAGTGAGGAAGGAATTGCTCACTCCTTCCCAGCCATGAGCACTGGGGGCCTTTTTGCAGCAGTTTTGGGGGCTCCTGGACATCCCAGGTGAGAAGGAGGAAAGTGGGAGCAGGCAGGCAGCGAGGAAGGGCAGCTCTACAGCAGATGTGCTATGGAAATGAGGAGGAGGAAGACACAAACACACGTGATGGTGTTCACAGGGGTTTTCAGATTGGGGAAGAGATGAGGATCTGACTCCATGTTTCAGAAGGCTTGATTTATTATTTTATGATATATATTATATTAAAACTCTAATAAAAGAATAGAAGAAAGGATTTCATCAGAAGGCTGGCTAAGAATAGAAAAAGAAAGAATGAATAACAAAGGTTTGTGTCTCGGGCTCTCTGTCTGAGCCAGCTGATTGTGATTGGCCATTAATTAGAAACAATCACACGAGACCAATCCCAGATCCACCTGTTGCATTCCACAGCAGCAGATAACCATTGTTTACATTTTGTTCCTGAGGCCTCTCAGCTTCTCAGGAGGAAAAATCCCAAAGAAAGGATTTTCCATAAAAGATATCTGCGACAAACACACAGCATCACCTCAGCGAGGCCCCAGATCGATTCTCCAACCTCAGCCCTCCCTGGGCTCCTTAACAGCTTTCCAATCTTGGCTGTGAGAGGCAAACCAGAGCCAGGCCGAGGAGCCAGACAGGATGTCTGGCCGGAGATGAGCCGGAAAGATGATGATGCCCTTGGGGACCCCCGAGCCGGCTCATCCCCTTTCCATCCCCCCTCCAGGCACCAGGGACAACCCCGACCCTCCCTGGGGACCACCATGACCCTGCTGGGGCTGCTGCTGCTGCTCTGCTGTCCCCAGCAGCCCCTGCATGATGCTGGAGATGCTTTGCCAGCAGAGGGGACTGTTGCTTGTCTTGTTGCTTGTCTTTCCAGAAGCCTGTCCCTCTAGGGAAGAGACATTCCTGTCCTCCTTGCCCTGCTGAGGACCCTCCCAGTGGGAAAAATCACCGTCTCCAGGGAGAAAATGCTGGCAAATCTCTCCCCCAGCGATATTCTCCTCATTTTCCTGCTCCTTTTGTTCGCAGAATCCTCCCGAGTTTGAAATTGTGAATCTCCGCCCCTCGCCAGTGCGCTGCCCTTCCCCCAGAGAAGTCATCTGGGGTAAATAAAGAGAGAAAAACAAAAAAAATTATAAATATTAAAAATGTCCAACCGGGACTGCTGGACCCTGTCAGTGGAAGCTCTGACGGAAATCAAGTTTCAGAGGAGCTGCTCCCGTTGGGCTCCCGCACATCTGGAAAGACGGAAGATCACAGCTGGACACAGCTGGGCACAGCTGGATGCTCTGCAGAGGGATTTCCATAGGATGGATCCAGGAACCTGCCCAGAGATGTCCTCAGTGCAGCCATCACCTCGCCAGGGCTGTGAGAGAAAGGTGCTAATGGATCAAAGAAATAAATGTTCTCTGTGTTTCATGAAGCTTCAGAGACTTTTAAGGAATCTGGTCTTTTAACTAGTCATAGAATCAAAAATGCAAATCCTAACAAATATTACCAGGTTCTCTGAAGTTAGGACAGGGAAGCAATATTTTTGATTATTGATTTGAACAGGAACTCAAAATGGGTGGTTTTTAATGATTTCTTTTTACATTATTTATATTGTTATTGTCTCTTTCTTTATTTTATTTCTTACCCAAAGATGATAGTGGAACCACCTGATTTATCTGATATAAATCCAAAGCATCTGAATTAATACAGATGTTTGGAACTAGAACTCAACTTTATCCTTTCTTCATTTTTTTTCTCTCATTTTCCACAAAAAAATGTAGTTTATTTATTGAAAGACAAAGTTCCAATGGAACATTTCTTGGGCATCAAGATTTATCAGATCCAACATGAACTTTGATGTATATCTATATTAAAGGGCTGTGAGACCCTCAGGGGGCTCCTCTGGGGCTCCGAGCCCCCCGAGTTTTGGGGGAGCATGGGGCTCACAAGCCTGTAGGATGGACAAAGACGAGAGATCTCTGAAGCCAGGGCGTGGAATTTGGGGTTTATTGCAAAGGGCCTGGGTGCAGGGCCCTGCTGGGATTTGGGGTTCATTGCAAAGGGCCTGGGTGCAGGGGCCTGCTGGGAGCTGCAGCCACAGCTCAGAGCAGGCTGAGAGAAGAGAGGGGGAGAGAGGGTGAGAGGGTGAGAGAATAAAAGCACATGAGAGTAAAAGGGGTAAGAGGGCGAGGTTCCCGTTACAACACAATAAATCTTCTTCTGTGTTCAATATTCTAATTCTCACTAACCAATCTAGTACAAGATACAAATCCTACAGCATTTACATACAGCCTATAAGAATCATTGCATTACCACACTGTGTTACATTTTAAACCCTAAAAACTCCTCTTTGCACCTCTTCTGCTAAGCCTAAAAACTGCTCTTTGGAAACCCCAAAAACTCCTCTTTGGAGTAGTTTTAAACCCTAAAAATTCCTCTTTGGGCCCCTTCTGCCCAGCTGTAGGGTCTGCTCTGACCCTTGGGCCTGTCTGCAAGCAGAGGGTGTTGTTCCATCAAAAGGGGATCACCTTCAGCCAGCCACACCATTGTTTTCCAGTTGTTCAGTAACTGAGGTATCTCAAATCTTGCTTTCATTTCAATCTCACTTATAATTTCTATATTCTCAAAATCTTTTTTTTTTTTTTTTTTTTTTTTTTTTTTGCCAGACAATCACATTTGTAAGGCTTTCCTGTTCCATCTTCCCCAACACAAGCCACCACCGCCGAGGGATGCTGCAGCCGGGCTGGGCATCTGCCAAGCGCCCTTGGACACCTCCCAAACTCCTCGCCGAGCCCCAGGGCAGCCCTCCAGCTCCCTGGCACGGCCCTCGGGCTTTAGGGAGAGGATCCAAGCCCTCAAATCACCCTCCTGATTGAGGGCTTGGAAGTGGGAAGCGGCACCATGCTCTTCCTCATGGCTGGGAAATCCGAGCTCAGCGTGGAGCCCACGAGGGCTCGGCTGTGCAAGGGTTAAATGCGGCTGCTCGTCCGGGTCTCGGGGGCCTCCCACTCGGCAGGCAGGGTATGAATAGCTGCGCTCCCCTCTGCTCGCCGGCACTCTCTGCTTCCCTCCCCGCCTTCTTCTCCCCTCCTCATCCTCCCGGCCATGCTGAGCACGGAGAGTTTGGCGGGGCCCCGAGCCCTGGGAGAGGAATCGCTGCAGATGTGGGACCTCAACAAGCGCCTGGAGGCCTACCTGGCCCGCGTGAAGTTCCTGGAGGAGGAGAACGAGGTGCTGCGAGCTGAAATCCAGAGCAGCAGGAGCGGCCAGTCGGGGGAATCGTGGAGGGCCAAGTACGAGGAGGAGCTGCGAGCGCTGCGGGATGCGCTGGATGTCGCCTTCAGGGACAAATGCACGGCCGAGCTGGCCAGGGACAACCTCTACGAGGAGGTGCAGCAGGTGAGAAGCAGGTGCCAGAAGGAGCAGGCAGCCCGAGAAGCAGCCAAGAAGGAGCTGTCCTTGAGCAGGAAGGAGCTGGAGGAGGAGAGGAGAGCGCAGATCTGGCTCAAGGAGAGAGCCGTGCAGCTGGAGAAGGAGGTGGAAGCCTTGCTGGAGGTGCACGAGGAGGAGAAAGCGGGGCTGGACCAGGAGATCGCCACTTTCTCGCACAGCCTGGAGAGTTTCCGCTGTGCCCCCGTGGCTCTGCAGCCCGTGGAGGTGGAGGATTACTCCAAGAGGCTCTCGGAGATCTGGAAAGGGGCGGTGGAGACCTACAAGGCGGAGGTGGCTCAGCTGGAAGGTTCCCTGTGCCAGGCCAAGGAGAACCTGTGGAAGGCGGTGGAGGACAACCAGCAGAGCCAGCTGCAGCTGCAGCACCTGGAGAAGGACCTGGCGGGGCTCAAAGCTCGCAAGGAGATGCTGGAGGAGAGCCTGGCCCGGCAGTGGCAGGAGCAGCGCGGGGAGGCAGAAAAGTTCCAGGCGAGTGAAAAATCCCCAGGGGAGGGGACAGCAGAGGGGCTGGGGGTGCTGGGTGGGCACACAGGGCACGACCCTGAGCAAAGAGATGCGAGAGATGGGTGGGGGGAGGCAAACAGAGCGAGCAAACCCCAGGGATGGGAGGGAGGTAGCCCTGGATGAGCTCAGAGGAAGCTGGGGAGGGCAGGAGGAAGAGCAAAGCGGCTTGGGGACATCTCTGTCCCTGGGGACAACAGAGACCCGGGGCCACCAAACTGCAGCGGAGCAGCAGCAGCCGCCGGGGGCTCCCCTGCCCGGTTTCGGGGTGCGGATCTTGGGGCAGCCGCAGCCCCCGGTGTGCGGGAAGGACAAACTCCCAAAAACTCCCACCGAGTTCGCTGCAGCTGCGACCCGACAGCTGCAAAAGCCATTCAGCGGAGGGAGGAGGAGGCGGAACGAGCTGGAAATACCCGGGAGCGGCGTCAGCACTGCCCGGGGAAGGGTCTCCCTTTGTTCCAGCTGCTGGGAGCAGCCCTGGGTGTCCCGGGGCAGAGGATGCCGCCGCCTCCGCTGCTCTCCTGGAAGTTGTTTCGTTCCCACGCTGGACGTGAATCAGCCCGGCCTTTCCTCCCTCTTCCAGTCCCCTTTCAGCCCTGCTCATTTCCCCCATTTCTCAGCCCCCGGGGCTAAAATGAGCTCCGGGCTCGTCCCTGAGCATCCTGCGGGGATGAGCCGAGCCCCGTGCCCGGGCCAGATCCGCGGGGTTCGGGCGGGGCTGGGGGTGACCCTGCCCATGGAGTTGGTTCATTGCCTCGCTGTGAATCACCCCGGCCTTTCCTCCCCCTTCCCATCCCCTGCCCCTCTGCCCCATCCTCAGCCCCCGGGGCTAAAATGAGCTCCGGTCCCATTCCTGGGCATCTTGCGGGGATCCCGAATCCCGCAGGGAGCTGGAGAGGTCAGGAAGGGCTGGGGGCGACCCTGACCCCCCTGTGGTGCCCGCAGCTGCCCATGGAGTAGTTTCTTTTCCACCTGGCCGTGAATCAGCCCAGCCTTTCCTCACTTTTCTCCCCCATCCTCAGCCCCCGGTGCTGAATTGAGCTCCGGTCCCATTCCTGAGCATCCTGAGGGGATCCCGAACCCTGCGGGGGGGGTTCAGGAAGGGCTGGGGGTGACCCTGACCCTCCTAACCCCCCTGTGATGCCCACAGCTGCCCATGGAGTTGTTTCTTTCCCAATCAGCCCGGCCTTTCCTCCCTCATCCCATCCCCTGCTCTTCTCCCCCATCCTCAGCCCCTGGTGCTAAATTGAGCTCCAGGCTCGTCCCTGAGCATCCTGCGGGAATGAGCGGACCGGGGGGGCTCCGCCAGGGCTGGGGGTGACCCCGACCGCCCCCTGACCCCCCTGTGGTGCCCACAGCTGGCCATGGAGGCCCTGGAGCAGGAGCAGCAGAGCCTGCGGGTGCAGATCGCGCGGGTGCTGGAGGACAGGCAGCAGCTGATGCACCTCAAGATGTCCCTGAGCCTGGAAGTGGCGACCTACAGGTGAGCCCCGGGTGGGCACAGGTGGGCACAGGTGGCACCGCAGGGACAGCCCCGTGCCCCCCGAGCGGCCCTTCCTTCCTTCCAGATGGCCCCGCACAAAGGGGCCGTGGGCACGATTAGCATGAGAATGGGGCTGGCCCTGCGCGGCCGAGCGTGATGTCACCGTGCGGGGACACTAATCCGGGCCACGGGGGGAGGGGAGGGGGCACGGCAGCCAGGGGGGCTCCTTCGGGGTCCGCAGCGAGCCGTGCCAGGGCGGCGGAACCGGCCGTGCCTCAGTTTACCTGCCCTGATAACCTGGGTCATAGCAGCGGAACCAGCCGTGCCTCAGTTTACCCACCCTGTGTCCAGCAGAACCAGCCGTGCCTCAGTTTCCCCACTTTGTATCCAGAGCAGCACAAGCACCCATGCCTCAGTTTACCTGCCCTGATGCCACAAGCGCCTGTGCCTCAGTTTACCCACCCTGATGCCCCCCGTGTCCGTAGCAGCAGAACCAGCCGTGCCTCAGTTTACCCACCCTGACACTGTGTCCAGAGCACCTCAAGCACCCGTGCCTCAGTTTACCCGCCCTGATGCCCTGTGTCCATAGAAGCACATCCAGCCGTGCCTCAGTTTACCCACCCTGTGTCCAGCAGAACCAAACATGCCTCAGTTTACCTGCCCTGTGCCCATAGCAGCATAGGCAGCTGTGCCTCAGTTTACCTGCCCTGATGCCCCCTGTGTCCAGAGCAGCAGAACCAGCCGTGCCTCAGTTTACCCGCCCTGTGTCCATAGCAGCATAGGCAGCCGTGCCTCAGTTTACCCACGCCGGGGTGCCCAGGGAGCCCCCTGCAGCACCCCCAGCCCCTCTGCTCTCCCCCAGGACGCTGCTGGAAGCCGAGAGCAGCCGCCTGCAGGTGCCCGCCGGGGAATTCAGGGTGACAAACGGGCTCAGAGGTAAGGGACCCCCGGTGCCACCCCTGGGGGGCTTAAAGGGGTTTAAATGTGGATTTAGACACCTTTTCCTTGGGGGATTAAATGGGTTTAAATGTGGATTCAGACAAATTTTCCTGGGGGGCTTAAATGTGTTTAAATGTGGATTCAGACAAATTTTCCTGGGGGGTTAGATGTCTTTAAATGTGGATTTAGACACCTTTTCCTGGGGGGCTTAAATGTGTTTAAATGTGGATTTAGGCACCTTTTCTGGGGGGGGGGGTTAAATGGGTTAAAATGTGGATTTAGACACATTTTCCTAGTGGGGGTTAAATGTGGATTTAGACACATATTCCTGGTGGGGGCTAGATGTATTTAAATGTGGATTTAGACACTTTTTCCTGAAGGGTTAAATGAGTTTAAATGTGGATTTAGGCACCTTTTCCTGAAGGGTTAAATGGGTTTAAATGTGGATTTAGGCACCTTTTCCTGAAGGGTTAAATGGGTTTAAATGTGGATTTAGACACATTTTCCTGGTGGGGGTCAGATGTGTTTAAATGTGGATTCAGACAAATTTTCCTGGGGGGGTTAAATGGGTTTAAATGTGGATTTAGGCACCTTTTCCTGGGGGGTTAAATGGGTTTAAATGTGGATTTAGGCTCATTTCTCTGCATTTTCCTGGTGGGGGTTAGATGTGTTTAAATGTGGATTCAGACACATTTCCCTGCATTTTCCTGGAGAGGTTAAATGTGGATTCAGACACATTTCCCTGCATCTTCCTGGCAGCGATAGGGAGGTGTGAACAGCGTCCAGGGGGCTCTTGGCAGGGGCTCACAGCCCAGATAAGCCTTATCTGCTCCTTCACCAGCCTTATCTGCTCCTTTGCCTCGTTTTTAATTCCCTTCCTTTCATGGGAAGGGCAGCACAGGACGGAGGGCTGTGCTAACAAGCTGAGCATTTCCTTTTTCCTCAAAACAAACCAAACAAAAAAATGAAAATCCCAAGGAAAGCTTTGTCACCTGCGCACTTTGCCCAGCAGCTGTGGCTGCAGCTGGGTGTGAGTGTTCATAGAGGATGAGGGAAGGGATGAGGATCTGACTCCATGTTTCAGAAGGCTTGATTTATTATTTTATAATATATATTATATTAAAACTATGCTAAAAGAATAGAAGGAAGGATTTCATCAGAAGGCTGGCTAAGAATAGAAAAAGAATTAATAACAAAGGTTTGTGGCTGGGACAGAGAGTCTGAGCCAGCTGGGCTGCGATTGGCCATTAATTAGAAACAATCAACATGGGCTAATCACAGATGCACCTGTTGCATTCCACAGCAGCAGATAACCATTGTTTACATTTTATTCCTGAGGCCTCTCAGCTTCTCAGGAGGAAAAATCCAAAAGAAAGAATTTTTCATAAAAGATGTCTGCGACAGCTGGGCACGAATCCCCCGGGAGCAGCAGCATCAGGAGGGAGGAATTTCCCACTTTCCAAGAAGGAGCTGGTTAAAAATAGGAGAGGGGGCATTGAGAGGCAGCCAGGGCAGGGCTGGGAGAGGCTCATGGTTCCTCCTTGCTCTTTTCAGATCTCAAACTGGAGCTGAGCAGCAGCAAAGCATCACCAGCGAGCCCCGAGGCCAGGCGGGTGCTGCCCTGCACCCCCTTCCCCAGGGTGACCAAACACCCCCAAAGTGCCACCCTGACGCCCCAAAGTGCCACCCTGACGCCCCAAATCACCAGGGAGCTCCAGAAAACCACCCCAGCCCTCCATGGCAGTGCCACCAGCAGGGTTAGGGGGCTGGGGGCTCTCACACCCAGCCCACCCCAGGCAGGCAGAGCCTCCCTTGCCCTCTCCCCCGAGCAGGAGAGCTGTGGGGTGGAAGGTCCAGCCTGGCCAGGAGGAGATGAGGCAGCAATGAGCCCAGGGATGGAGTGTGCCCTGCCCAGAGCCTCTGGGGACAGTGGCAGTGCCAGCCTGCAGCCCCTGGGAGATGCCCACAGGCTGCAGTACCCGGCCCAGCTGGTCAGCGAGGCGCTGGAGGATGCCCTCAAGGAGATGGGAGATGATGCTCAGTCCCAAGAGGAGCCCACACCCAGCTCCACGTGGGATATCCGTGCTCCCAGCCCTGTTTTCCCCACCAAGGCTGTGCCAGAGGGGCCTGGGGAAGGGCAGGAGGGATCTGAGGATGAGGAGAGAGCTGAGGAGGTGATGCTCCAAGGGCTGGCTAAGGAGAGCAGCACCCTGCAGGACACAGCTCCATCCCCACCAAGCGTGGACCCTCCCTTGGGGAGCCAGGAAGATCTGGGAGCATGGGAGGAGGAGGAAGAAGAGGAAGAGGAGGAGGTTCCTGCTGTGCTGAGCCCAAGGGATGCAGAAATGGAGGCCCAGGAAGGGCATGAGGATCTGCCTGGGCAGACAGAGAGCAGCTGGGAAAAGCCAGAGGAGCAAAGGACACAAACCCCCAGCACGCAGCCTTCACACCCCTCCGAGGATGAGGAGGAGGGAGATCTCCAGCAGGAAGGAACAGAAGTGCAAGAGGAGAAATGTCCCCACAGAGAAGTGGAAGCTGCTGGTGCTGTCCTCGTTCAAAGCCACCTGGCTCTGCCCACAGAAGGTCACCTGGAGCAGGACTTTGCTGATGCAGAGCAGGAAAGGGCTGAGCAGCACAAAATGCCCAGGTGTGAGGTGGACCTGGCTGCAGAGCAGGGAAGGGAGCAGGAGCTGTGCCCAGAGCAGGAGCCCAAGGGTGTCCCTGAGGCCATCCCAGCAGAGGAGCCTCCCACAGGAGCTGGAGGAGATGCTGGGGCAGGGGAGGGGACAGGCAGAGGGGGAGATGGTGAGGGGGAAAAGGGAGAGGCCAGCAGGGAGGTGCTGGGAGAGGAGGATCACGGGGTGGGACAGGACCCCATGGCAGCAGAAGACCTTGGGGCAGGAGAAGACCTTGGGGCAGGAGAAGATCTTGGGGCAGGAGAAGACTCTGGGGCAGGAGAAGATTTTGGGGCAGGAGAAGTCCATGGGGCAGGAGAAGGCTCCAAGGTAGGAGAAGGCTCTGAGGCAGGAGAAGATCTTGGGGCAGAATTTCTTGGGGCAGGAGAAGACCATGGGGCAGGAGAGGCAGGTGAGACCCTGGAGGGGGACAGTAGAGCCCCAGGAGAGCCTGAGGAGCTGCAGGAAGGAGAGGAGGAGGAACAGGAGGAGCTGGAGCCAGGAGAGGAGCCCTGGGCACAGGAGGGTGACCATGGCAGTGCCCAAGAGGACTGGCAGGTGACAGCAGGGGACACTGAGGGGCCAGGACAGCCAGCCTGGGCAGGTGACACCCTGAGCAGTGCAGGAAGGCTGGAAAGCGAGCAGAGAGGTGGCACAGGGCCAGCAGAGCTGGAGGAGGCCCAGGAGGATGATGAAGGAGATGCCAGGAGGCAGGAGATGAGGCAGCAGCAGGCGCTGGCACAGGCTGAGCTGGCACAGCTGGGCAGCGTGGCACAGCCTGAGCCAACCCCTCCAGGTTCCCCTGGGCACAGCCAGGAGCTGGCAGAGGCTTCAGGGCAACCAGGGGAGCTGGGGCAGGTGCCAGGTGCCAGCACTGAGTGGGCACTGGAGGAGACCCCCAGAGACACAGAGCTGGCAGAGCTGGAGAGCTCAGAGCTGGTGGCACCAGGGCAGGTGCCAGGTGAGTGGGCATTGGAGGAGGCCACCAGAGATACAGAACCCACTGAGCTGGTGGCACCAGGGCAGGTGCCAGGTGACAGTGCTGAGTGGGCATTGGAGGACACCCCCAGAGACACAGAACCCACAGAACCTGGGGAGCTGGGGCAGGTGCCAGGTGCCAGTGCTGAGTGGGCACTGGAGGAGGCCACCAGAGACACAGAACCCACAGAGCTGGTGGCACCAGGGCAGGTGCCAGGTGAGAAGAACGAGTGGGCATTGAAGGAGACCCGCAGAGACACAGAACCCCCAGAATTGGAGAGCTCAGAGCTGGTGGCACTGGGGCAGGTGCCAGGTGAGTGGGCACTGGAGGAGACCCCAAAAACCCCAGAGCTGGCAGTGGGCACGGGCAGGAGGGTGGAGCTGGAGGACACCCTGCCCGACAGCACCCCCCTGCACCTCTACCAGGAGGAGATGCTGATGGGGACACCCAGCCCAGACCCTCCAGAGAGCGAGGACACCACGGGGACAACTCCTGTGTGTGCCACAGCCCAGCAGGCCCAAGGGAGGGACCAGCCACCAACTGCCAGCGTGCCACAAGAGGAGGCAGAGGAGGCTGAAGAAGAGGAAGGTTATTTCATGGTCTCTGCTCCCAGCCAAGAGGTGTCCAGCTCAGAGGAAGCCGAGATCCCTGAGGACTTTGAAGAAATTCAAGTGGACGCAGCTGAAGGCGGCCAAGATGGTCTGGGGGCTCCTGGGGAAGCGTCTGCAGGGCCAGAGGAGGGCACAGAGCACCTGGAGGTGCTGGCTGCAGGAGCAGATGAGGGTATGGAGGTGCCCACTGAGGTGCCAGAGGATGAGGAGGGCACTGCTGAGCTGGAGGAAGGCCCAGAAGAAGACCCCAGCTGCCTTGGGGTGGTGGAGCCATCATCAGGAGGTTCTGGTGAGCCAGCCCAGGATGCCACAGCATGGCAGGGACCAGAGCACCCAGAAGATCCAGATGAGGAGCTCCACAGCACAGCTGAGCTGGAGGAAGGCCCAGAAGAAGATCCAAACTGTCTGGGGGTGGTGGAGCCATCATCAGGAGGTTCTGGTGAGCCAGCCCAGGGTGCCACAGGCTCTGCAGAAGAGCACCCAGAAGATCTGGCTGCTGATCTAGATGATGGTATGGAGGTGCCCACTGAGGAACCTGAGGTGCCAGAGGATGAGGAGGTCACTGCTGAGCTGGAGGAAGGCCCAGAAGAAGACTCCAGCTCTATGGGGGTGATGGAACCATCATCAGGAGGTTCTGGTGAGCCAGCCCAGGGTGCCACAGGCTCTGCAGAAGAGCACCCAGAAGATCTGGCTGCTGAAGCAGATATGGAGGTGCCCACTGAGGAACCTGAGGTGCCAAATGATGAAGAGGACACTGCTGAGCTGGAAGAAGGCCCAGAAGAAGATCCAAACTGTCTGGGGGTGGTGGAACCATCAGCAGGAGGTTCTGGTGAGCCAACCCAGGATGCCACAGGCTCTGCAGCTTGGGAGGGACCAGAGCACCCAGAGGATCCAGATGAGGAGCTCCACAGCACAGCTGAGCTGGAGGGGGATGCCAGGACCCTGGGACTGGCGGGGCAGGAGGAGGAGGAGGAGGAAGATGAGGATGAGCCCAGCATGGCTCCCCATGACCCAACCAAGGCCACAGCAGAGCTCCAGGCCCAGGCAGGGCCTGATGGAGCAGAGCAGCCCCTGGAAGAGCAGCTAGGGATGGAGGAGGGAGCCCTGGGCAGTGAGAGCCTGGGGCAGGGAGGTTCTCCAGAGGTGACCCCAGACATCCCTGACACAGCTGAGCTGCCCGTGGAGATCATGAAAGCCTCGGGGATTCTGGAAATAGTTGAGCAGGCGCTGGAGTTCAACCAGGAGCTGATGGGGGCGAGGGTGGCAGAGGCTGGGCAGGGTCCTGGCACGAGAGAGCTGTCCCGGGATGGAGGGGAACGCTCTGAGCTCTCCCGGGATGCAGAAGAACACCCTGAGGTGTCCTGGGATGGAGAGGAACACTCCGAGCTCCCCCAGGATGCCCAGGAAGGCTCTGAGTTCTACCAGGGTGAAGGCGAACACCCCGAGCTGTCTCTGGATGCCCAGGAATGCTCTCAGCTCTCCCGGGATGCAGAGGAAGGCTCCAAACTCTCCCGGGATGCAGAGGAAGGCTCTGATCTGTCCCAGGATGCAGAGGAAGGCTCAGAGTTCTCCCAGGATGCAGGAGAACACTCTCAGCTCTCCCGGGATGCAGAAGAACACCCCGAGCTCTCCCAGGATGCAGAAGTACACTCTCAGCTCTCCCGGGATGCAGACGAAGATCCCGAGCTGTCCCGAGATGAAGAGGAAGGCTCAGAGCTGTCCCGGGATGCAGGAAAACACCCCGAGCTGTCCTGGGATGCAGAAGAAGACTCCAAACTCTCCCGAGATGCAGAGGAACACCCCGAGCTCCCCCAGGATGCAGAGGAACACCCCAAACTCCCCAGGGATGCAGAGGAAGACCCCGAGCTCTCCCAGGATGCAGAGGAAGGCTCCTCCCTGTCCTCCTCCAGCGAGGAGGAGCCCACGGTGCAGGAGGCCCCGGAGGTGATGCAGGAGGGTGAGCTCCGGGCTCAGAACGGGCTGCACCGCCCGCACAGCCTGGAGGAGCTGCCCGAATTCACCGAGGAGCTGCTGAACGGCACCTCCAGCACGGCCCCGGCACAGGAAACCCTCTCAGAGCCCTCGGGGGTGCTGCCAGCACAGATCCCCAGCCCTGGGGATGGCACTGCCACCAGGCTGGGGGATGGCAGCCTCAGGGGGAAGCAGCTGAGCCCCGTGTCCCCTGCTCTGGGTGAGGAGGATGTCCTGAGCCCCACAGCCCAGCGGCAGCCCTGCTCCTCAGGGGACGAGTGACAGAACCTTCTGGTGGCTCCTTCCTGCCAGAACCCCATTGTTCCCCCTTATCCCACCCCGTCCTGATGCTTCCCCATCTCCCCGTGGGTTTTTACATGTTTGTGTGGATTTTTTGCACCCCTTTTCAGAGTGAAGAACCACCAAGTTCTGTTGCACCCCTCACAGCCCACCCAAATTCTCACGTTTGCTCTGGGATCCCCTCTTCATTCTGAGTTTCCTCCTGGGTGGGTTGCCTGGAGGAACCCACCTGGTATTTAATTTAAACTCAGTGGTTCCCCATTCCCTGCAAGATTTCCTCTCCAATTCCTCCAGGACGTCCAGCTGGACCTTAGGGACTCCCCCAAACTGCACCCTGGGATTCAGCATTTTGGGCTACATCACCCCAGGCTGACCCTGGGTTTTTAACATGTTTGTGTGGATTTTTTGCACCCCATTTCAGAGTGAAGAACCACCAAGTTCTGTTGCACCCCTCACAGCCCACCCAAATTCTCATGTTTGCTCTGGGATCCCCTCTTCATTTCCAGTTTCCTCCTGGGTGGGTTGCTCTGCTGTATTTAATTTAAACTCTGTGTTTCCTCATTCCCTGCAAGATTCCCTCTCCAATTCCTCCAGGACGTCCAGCTGGAGGTTAGGGCCCCCCCCAAACTGCACCCTGGGACTCGGCATTTTGAGGTACATCACCCCAGGCTCCCCAGCCTGACCCTGGGGACTGAGCCACGCTGGATGTACCCAAAATTAATTTAATAAAGCCTCATCCTCCCCTCAGGACTTGCTCTCCTCACTCTGGGGCAGGGGAGGGCACTGATGGGGGGGTTGCATTTCCAGGCTGGTTGGGGCTGGGATGGTGCCCTGGTGGGGATCCTGGGGGCAGGATCGAGGGTGCAGGATGGGTGGGATGGTGCTGCCCCATCTCTGGGACAATGCACAGCCCTGGAGTTTCATGGCCACAATCCCTGCATGGTGCAGCCCCCAGAGCCATGGAAATGGTTGAGCAGGCCCTGGAGTTCAACCAGGAGCTGATGGAGGGAGGGTGGCAGAAGGTGGGCAGGGTTTGTAACCTGTTTGCAGCCTCATGATGCTCCTCCAGTGCCAGGGTGGTGCAGCCCCCCAGGACAATGCAGCCCCCCCGGGACAATGCCCCCAGGGGATGTTCCCCCATTCCCAGGGTGATGCCCTCACGAGGATTTTCCTCCATTCCCAGGGTGATGCAATCCTCAGGGGGATGTTCCCCCATTCTCAGGGTGATGGAGCCTCCAGGAAGATGCAGCTCCCCAGGGCAATGGCCCCAGGAGGGTCTTCCCCCATTCCCAGAGTGCTGCAAGCCCCAGGGCAATGCCGTCAGGGTGGTGTTACCCCGTTCCCATGGTGATGGAGCCCCCAGGGCAATACCCCCAGGAGGATTCTCCTCCATTCCCATGGTGATACAGCCCCTAGGGGGGTGTTTCCCCATTCCCAGCGTGATGAAGCCCCCCAGGGCAATGCCCTCAGGAGGGTTTCCTTCCATTCCCAGGGTGGTGCACACCACAGGGTGATAGAGCCCCCAGGGTGATGCAGCCCCCAGGACAATTCAGCCCTCAGGGCAATGCTCCCAGGAGAAGGTTTCCCCATTCCCAGGGCAATGCAGACCCCAGGGTGATGCAGCCCCCAGGACAATGTCCCCAAGAGGAGGTTCCCCATTCCCAGGACAATAAAGTCCCCCGGGGCAATGCCCCGAAGGAGGATTCTCCTCCATTCCCAGGGTGACACCCCCAGGAAGATTCTCCCCCATCCCCAGGGCAATGCAGCCCCCAGGATGATGTTCCCCCATTCCCAGAGTGCTGCAGCCCCCAGGGCAGTGCCCCAGGAGGGTTTTCCTCCATTCCCAGGCTGATGCAGCCCCCAGAAGGATTTTCACCCATTCTCATGGTGATGCAGCCCCCTGGGCTTACAGACCCCATCCCTTTGCGATGCTCCCCCACCCCCAGACCCCTGTCACCCCTGGAGGCGCTGCCTCCCCACCCTGGAGCTCCACAGACACCCCTCAAGACTCTCTGCTGCCCATGAATTCCCCCAGTTTCCTCCTGGGCTGCCAACAGCAGCGGCCGGGATGCCAACCCAGCCCAGCCTGGCAGTGCCCCGAGCCCGGTGTGGGCACGATGCCCACTGAACCACCCGCACATCCCGGCCCTGGGAGCCACCAGAACCCCATGGGGACCCCCCGAACCGGAGGGCAGTGGGCACAGGGAGGCTGCGAGGGGCTCAATCGCCCCGTTGTGCAGCCGGGCGTGGGGAGAGGCGCATAAATCAGCGCTCAGCTGAAAGAACGAGCTCCTTTGTGCCTGGCAAAGGGCTGAGTCACAGCCGGACAGGGCACACGGTGACTCGGCTGGCCCTGGCACGGTTGGCACCCACGGGGTTGCTCAGCATCGCGCCGTGCCCGATTTAGCTCGGGGCTTCCCGTGCCCAGGGATGCTCAGAGCCAGGAGCGATAAGAAGCCGACATCGAGCTGCCTTCCTCCCCCCGAAAAACCCCCGGCCCCCTCCTCTGCTGAAGGCGACAGATTCCTTTTAAGGTGAAACTCCAACGGATCCAAACACCCTAAGATAAAAAAAAAAATAAAATCCCCTTCTGATGAGTTTAATCAGGCGCCGAGCCTGCGTTCCATCACACGGCCCGGCAGCGGCGCCCCCCGAGCCCCCCCCGAGGGGTCCCCAAAGCTGGGGGGGGTCCCGGGGAGGGGGTGGAGGATGAGGAGGAGGAGACGGAGACGGCCCGGGCCGTGCGGGGGGTGACATTCCTGGCGAAATGAATCCGCATTCCTGCGGCGCTGACAGCGATCGGGGGGCGCAGATGGCGGGGGAGGGGAGCGCCTTCCTCCCGCAGCAGGAGGAGGAGGAGGAGGAGAGGAGGAGGAGGAGGGGAGGAAGCGGTGAAGGCTCGGAGGCAGCCGGGGGGATGGGGGACATTGCCGGGGTCTTTGAGGGAACGGCACCGAGAATGTCCCCAGAATGTCCCCAACAGCACCGAGAGTGTCCCCAACAGGACAGAGAGGGTCCCCAAAGGGATTGAAAATGTCCCCAACAGGACCAAAAATATCCCAAATAGGAGCAAAAGTGTCCCCAGCAGGACCAAGAATGTCCCCAAAGGGGCTGAGAGTGTCCCCAACAGGACCGAGAATGTCCCCAGCAGGACAGAGGTGTCCCCAACAGGACAGAGGTGTCCCCAAAAGCACCAAGAGTGTCCCCAACAGGAGCGAAAATGTCCCCAACAGGACAGAGAGTGCCCCTAACAGGGCTGAAAGTGTCCCCAGGAGGACTGAGAATGTCCCCAACAGCACTGAGGGTATCCTCAAAGGGATTGAGAATGTCCCCAACAGGAGTGAGAGTGTCCCCAAAGGGATTGAGCATGTCCCAGCAGAAGCAAGGGTGTCACTGGTGGGACCAAATATGTCCCCAACAGGAGCAAGACTGTCCCCAACAGGACTGCAAATGTCCCCAAAGGGATTGAGTGTGTCCCAGCAGGAGCAAGGGTGTCACTGATGGGGTACAAAGTGTCCCCAACAGTACTTAGAGTGTCCCCAACAGGACAGAGTGTGTCCCTGATGTGACCCAGCCTGTTCCCAGTGAGATGAAGGATGTCCCTCATGGGATCAAGCGTCCTCAGTGGGATCAGGAGTGTTCCCAGTGGGACCTGGGCTGTCCCCCAGCACTGTGTGACCACAGCTGGACCAAAGGTGACCCTGGGGGTACCAAACACAACCCTGGGGGGACCAAGCATGACCCTGGGGGGACCAAATGTGACCCTGGGGGGACCAAACACAACCCTGGGGGTACCAAACACAACCCTGGGGGACCAAACATGACCCTGGGGGTACCAAACATGACCCTGGGGGGACAAAACACAACCCTAGGAGACCAAACATGACCTTGGGGGGACCAAACACGAACCTAGGGGGACCAAACATGATCCAAGGGGTACCAAACACAACCCTGGGGTACCAAATGTGACCCTGGGGGCACCAAACACGATCCTGGGGGGACAAAACACAACCCTGTGGGGACCAAATACAGCCCTGGGGGGACCAAACACGACCCTGGGGGGATCAAACGGGACCTTGGGGGGACAAAACGTGACCCTAGGAGACCAAACACAACCGTGGGGAGACCAAACACAACCCTGGGAGGACCAAATACAACCCCGGGGGCACCAAACATGACCCTGGCTGGACCAAACGGGACCCTGGGGGAACCAAACACGACCCTGGGGGGACCAAACACAACCCTGGGGGGACCAAACACAACCCTGGGGGACAAACATGACCCTGGGGGACCAAACGTGACCCTGTGGGACCAAACACAACCCTGGGGGGACCAAATGCGACCTTGGGGGAACCAAACTCACCCCTAGGGGGACCAAACACAACCCTGGAGAGACCAAATGTGACCCTGGGGGACCAAACGTGACCCTGGGGGCACCAAATGTGGCCCTGAGGGGACCAAATATGATCCAAGGGGTACCAAACACAACCCTGGGGGTACCAAACACGATCCTGGGGGGACAAAACACAACCTTGGGGGGAACAAATGTGACCTTGGGGAGACCAAACACAACCTTGTGGGGACAAGTACCCTGAACAAAACACCTGGGGGACAAACACAACCCTGGAGACCAAACATGACCTTGGGGACCAAACACGGAACCCTAGGGGGACCAAACATGATCCAAGGGGTACCAAACACAACCCTGGGGGGACCAAACACAACCCTGGGGGACAAAACAACCTTGGGGGACAAATTGACCTTGGGGGAACCAAACACACCCTGGGGGACCAAATACAGCCTGGGGGACCAAACACAACCTGGAGGAACCAAATGTGACTCTGGGGGTACCAAATGTGACCCTGGGGGGACCAAATGTGACTCTGGGGGTACCAAATGTGACCCTGGGGGGACCAAATGTGACCTTGGGGGAACCAAACTCAACCCTGGGGGGACAAAACACAACCCTGGGGGGACAAACACAACCCTGGGGGGACCAAGCATGACCCTGGGGGGACAAAACATGACCCTGGGGGGACCAAACATGACTCTGGGAGGACCAAAATGACCCTGGGGGGGACACGGGTGCCCCCATGACTCAATCCCCTGACCCCAAACCCCATCAGACCCTATCAGGGCAGCACCCACTGGGTGCACACAGGCAGATTTTGGGGACCACGCTGATTTTGGGGATGCTGAAAAGAGCAGTGCAAGCGCCCTGCACTCAAACCCCGCTCACACCCAGCAAACAGCAGTGTGCAAAGGGGGGGTCCTGAGGGGTGGGAGCTGCCAATTGTTGCTTTGAGAGCCCCTGGAGCCCCCCCGCAGCCTGGCCCCCCGCCAGCCAGGGCAGGGCTTTGTTTCCTGCCCGCCTGCGCCGGGGGATTTCAATGGAGCCCGCACAAAAAGCTCCCTGTGGGGTGAGCGAGGCGGGGGAAGGCGGGATGACCTCAGCCATGACTTCATCCCTCTCTCAGCTCCCAAAATTCGTGGGAACCTTATAAGGAAAGGGCTAAAAATACAGCGGGAGGGGCTCGGGCGGCCCCCGCTGCCCCCTCCCCAAAATTGGGGCTGCCAGAGCCGAGGGGGATGCGCGGTGGGAGTGAGCTCCTTGTGGATGGAGTGGTGAAATTATCCTTTGTTCCTTCATAAAAAAATGTCCTGGTTTGAAAAGGAAGTGAGTTTTTTTTGTGGTCAAACCAATCAGGGCAGAGATTTGAGTATTTGAAAGAAGCTCAGAAGTTTCTCTCTTCCATTTAAGTGAAAAGACACCTCGTAGGACTTAGGGGAATTCAAATTTTCTTCAAATTTATAATTTTTTTTATAAATTAAAATTTATGTAAATTTTTGTTCAAATTTAAAGATAGCTAATCAAACAGAAGCCAAAAAATCTCACCTGGATTAAATAAACTCAATTAACCAGAAAAGAATGTGAACAAAGAAATTAATTATTTTTGTAAGGTGTTTCACTAAGAGCAAGAACCTCTGGCACTTAGCTTGGTTTTTCTGTTTGTTATTTTGCTTTTTATTAAACATTTTTGTTTCTAGCAATGCAACAGAAGCCATCCTGCTGATTTTTATGCCTCCAAGGGTAGCTGAGTTATCTTGGGTGTGTTATAAACCTCCAAGAGCTCATTAGACCTGGCTTGAAGAAGCTGCTACAGCAGGGACAATCCTCTTAATAGGGACACTGATAATAACAACAATCCTTTTAATAGGGACCCTGTTGCTCTGATTTTTTAAGATTTTCTGAGCTTTTTGACGTTTACATTCTTGTAAGGAACTTTCTCACACACTTTCCGTAAATAAATTATTGTTTTGCATTATTTTATAGAAGGAGAGAAACTTGATGGACTGTTGGAATGTCTGGTGTCATTGGAGATGTGGCACTGTCGCCCTCCAACCCACTGTCACTTTCAGAAATCTATAAATGCTGGAGTTAGCATTTTTTCTGTTTTTTTTGCTATTAAAATAGCAATGAGAGCTCCTCGTTAGCCCCAATCTGAGTTATTGTGTGTACACACCTCCAAAATTAACCGCTTGGAGAAACAGACAGGCAGTGGACCCCTTAAGGGACATCAACTACCACAACATGCCTTTTTCATAGGGACCCCTGTTGCTCTGATTTTTTAACATTTTCTGAGCTTTTTGATGTTTACATTCTTGTAAGGAACTTTCTCACACACTTTCTGTAAATAACTGTTTTGTATTCTTTTATAGAAGAGAAATTTAATGAACTGGATTGTCTGGTGTCATTGGAGAGGTGGCACTGTCACCCTCCAACCCACTGTCACTTTCAGAAATCTATAAATGCTGGAGTTAGCATTAAATTTCTCTCTTTTTTGCCTTGAAAACAGCAATGTGTATGCTCGTGTTGTTTCATGTCTGATAGTCACAGGACCCCAAAATCCCAATTGGAGAGCAGAGCAGGGCTCTGTGTGTGACCCCAGGGTGACATCCCCACTCCCCACAGCATTGTCCCCTCCCGTGCCACCTCGTCTCGGTCCCCTCCCTGCCCGCCCTTCACCGGGTCAGAGCCGGGAATAGCTCCCGGCGGCTGCGATCAGCTCGGGGGGCTCGGGGGGCCCGGGGGCCGGCCCAGCTGCCGGGCCGTGACCCCGCAGCCTCGGCCGTGCCCCCGACCGGCGGCAGCTGCTGCCAGCCCCGGGCGGGGCCGGTGCTGCCCGCGGCCGAGCCCGGGGCAACCGCGCCGGGAATGCGCGTCTGGAGCCGTCCGTCAGCGGCGGGAGGGGGATGGAAACGGGATAGGGCACCGGGGTGGATGGGGGATGGACCCCGACTGATGGGGGATGCACCCCGATTGATGGGACAGGGCACCCCAATGCCCGGACAGTGAACCCCGATTGATGGGACAGGGCATCCCTCGGACAGGGCACCTCGACTGATGGCGGATGCACCCCCATCCCCGGGACAAGGCACCCTGATTGATGGGACAGTGCACCCCGATCCCCGGACAGTGCACCCCGATTGCTGGGACAGTGCACCCCGATTTCTGGATAAGGTACCCCAATTGCTGGGACAGTGCACCCTATTGATGGGGATGCACCCTCAGGGTGATGCACCCCGATTGCTGGGACAAGCACCCGATTCGTGGGTGATGCACCCCCAGAGTAATGCACCCCAGTTTCTGGGACAATGCACTCCAATCCATTTGGGGTGATGCAACCCGATCCCTGAGGACAATACACCTCATTTCTGGGACAGTGCACCCCGATTGATGGCGGATGAATCCCTCCCCGGACAGGGCACCCCGATTTTGATAGGACAGGGCACCCCAATTGATGGACATGCACCCCGATTGATGGCGATGCATCCCCCCCGGGACAGGCACCCCAATTGATGGACAGTGCACCTCGATTTCTGGATAAGGTACCCCAATTGCTGGGACAGTGCACCCCGATTGATGGGGGATACAACCCCCAGAGTGATGCACCCCTATCCCAGGGACAGGGCACCCCGATTGATGGAGGATGCACCTCGATTTCTGGGTGGTGGACCCCAGTTCCTGGGACAATGCAGCCTGATTTATGGGTGATGCACCCCCAGGGTGATGCACCCCGATTTCTGGGACAAAGCAGCCCGATTTCTGAGTGATGCACCCCGATTCGTGGAGTGATGCACCCCCAGAGTAATGCACCCCAATTTCTGGGACAATGCACTCCAATCCTTTGGGGTGATGTACCCAAATTCCTGGGGTGATGCACCCCGATCCCTGAGGACAATACACCTCGATTTCTGGGACAGTGCACCCCGATTGATGGGGGATGCACCCCAATCCCTGGGACAGTGCACCCCGATTGATGGAGGATACACCTCGATTTCTGGGTGGTGGACCCCAGTTCCTGGGACAATGCAGCCTGATTTATGGGTGATGCCCCCCCAGGGTGATGCACCCCGATTTCTGGGTGATGCACCCCCGGAGTGATGCACCCCGATTCCTGGGTGATGCACCCCCAGAGTAATGCACCCCGATTTCTGGGACAATGCACTCCAATCCCTTGGGGTGATGTACCCAAATTCCTGGGGTGATGCACCCCCATCCCTGGGGACAATGCACCTCGATTTCTGGGACAGTGCACCCCGATTGCTGGGACAATGCACCCCAATTCCTGGGTGATGCACCCTGATCCCTGGGACAATGCACCCCGATTTCTGGGGGTCCCTTCCCATTCCCAAACTGATTCATCCTCCCCACCCCGGGTTGGTGTTTCCATTCCTGGGGGCACAAATTCCCCCTGGGACAACGTTTCCCCGATCCTGGGCTGATGATTGTCCCCGGTGTGGCACAGGGACACAGAATGTGGGACACATGGGATTGGCACATGGGCACTGGGTGTGGCACAGGGGTGTGGCACACAGGGACAAGGGGGATGGCGCACAGGTGTGGCACAGGAGCACACGGGGAAGGTGGCACAGGGACACAGGATTGGCACAGGAGCACGTGGGGTATGGCTCATGGGTGTGGCACAGGGACACAGAATTGGCACAGGGACACACTGGGTGTGGCACACGGGGTGTGGCACAGGGACATGAGGTGTGACACAGGTACACACGGGCTGTGGCACAGGGGCACACGGGATGTGGCACAGGGACACGGTTGTGGCACAGGGGTGTGGCACATGGGGTGTGGCACAGGGACACAGATGTGGCACAGGAACATAGGTGTGGCACATGGCTGTGGCACAAGGACACGGGGGTGGCACAGGGGAACACAGAGTGTGGTACAGGGACACTGGGGGTGGCACATGGGTTTGGCACAAGAGAACACGGGGGGTGGCAGAGGGACGCACGGGGTGTGGCACACAGGATGTGGCACACAGGTGTGGGACAGGGACATGAGGTGTGGCACATGGGTGTGGCACAGGAGCACACAGGGTGTGGCACAGGGACACTGGGTGTGGTACACGGGGTGTGGCGCAGAGACAGGATTGGCACAGGAGCATACGGGGTGTGGCACAGGGGCATGGGGTATGGCACACAGACATAGGTGTGGCACATGGGTGTGGCACAGGGGCATGGGGTGTGGCACAGGAGCACACAGGGTGTGACACACAAGCACAGGGTGTGGCACATGGGTGTGGCACAGGGACATGGGGGTGGCACAGGGACACGGGGTGTGGCACAAGGACACAGAGTGTGACACACGGGTGTGGGCAGTGGTGTGGCACAGGGACATGGGGGTGGCACAAGGACACTGGGGGTGGCGCAGGAGCACACAGAGTGTGGCACAGAGAAATGGGTGTGGCACAGGGACATGGGTGTGACACACAAGTACGGGGCGTGGCACATGGGTGTGGCACAGGGAAATGGGTGTGACACACAAGCATGGGGTGTGGCACATGGGGGTGGCACAGGGACAAGGAGTGTGGCACATGGGTGTGACACATGGGCACTGAGTGTGGCACAGGGACACGGGGGTGGCACAGGGACACTGGGTGTGACACAGGGACATGGGTGTGGCACATGGGCACATGGGCACTGGGTGTGGCACAGGGACATGGGGTGTGGCACATGGGCACTGGGTGTGGCACAGGGACACGGGGGTGGCACATGGACATGGGGGTGTGGCACAAGGGTGTGACACATGGGCACACGGGCTGGGGAGAAACCCCATCCAGCTCCCACACACCAGCACCGTGCCTCAGTTTCCCTTCTCACCCGGGCCCAGCCACAGCCAGGGTGGGGATGAGCTGAGGGTGGGGGGAGGATGAGCCCCCCCAGAGCCCCCCCTGATTTTGGGGCACATCCGGGGTGGGCACAGCGAGCGTGGAGGTGACTCAGCACAGCTGGACAAGCACAGGTGGCACTGGGACAGTGGGGCTGTGTCCCCCCACCCAGGGCTGGCCCTGAGCCCTGTGCCAAACCCGCTCCCGGTGCCCAGGGGAGGTTTGGGGGGCACCGTGCCAGGCCAGGGGCACGTGCTGGGGACAGGATGTGACAGCAGCCAGCCCTGAGTCACCGCTGGCCACCGGATCCAGCTGGGAGGGACAGGAGGGGACAGGAAGGGACAGGAAGGGCCCTTGGCTCCAGCCCCTTGTCCCCAACAGAGGGGCTGGGGGCTCATTCCCAGTTTGGGGGCTCATGCCCAGTTTGGGGCTCATTCCCAGTTTAAGGACCCCATTCCCAGTTTGGAGCCTCCATTCCCAGTTTGAGGACTCCATTCCCAGTTCAGAGACCCCATTCCCAGTTTAAGGACCCCACTCCCAATTTAGAAATCCCATTCCCAGTTTAAAAACCCCATTCCCATTTTACACAGCCCACTCCCAGTTTGGGAACCATGTACCCAGTTTAAGGACTCCATTCCCAGTTTGGGGACTCCATTCCCAGTTTAAGAATCCCATTCCCAGTTTGGGAACCCTGTGCCCAGCTTGGGGACTCTGTTCCCAGTTGGTTGCCTGGTTTAGAATCCCCATTCCCAGTTTAGAAACTCCATTCCCAGTTTAGAAACTCCATTCCCAGTTTAGGAACCCCATTCCCAGTTTAGGAACCCCATTCCCAGTTTAGAGACCCCATTCCCAGTTTAGAAACCCCATTCCCAATTTAGAAATTCCATTCCCAGTTTAGAAACCCCATTCCCAGTTCAGAGACCCCATTCCCAGTTTAGAAATTCCATTCCCAGTTTAGAAAGCCCATTCCCATTTTCAAAACCCCATTTCCAGTTTAGAAACTCCATTCCCAGTTTAGAAACCCCATTCCCAGTTCAAAGAGCCCATTCCCCATTTGGGAACCATGTGCCCAGTTTAGAAAGCCCATTCCCATTTTCAAAACCCCATTTCCAGTTTAGAAACTCCATTCCCAGTTTAGAGATCCCATTCCCAGTTTAGAAATCCCATTCCCAATTTAGACATTCCATTCCCAATTTAGAAATCCCATTCTCAGTTCAGGGCCCCCATTCCCAGTTCAGAGACCCCATTTCCAGTTTAGAAATTACATTCCCGGTTTAGAAACCCCATTCCCAGTTTAGGGACCCCATTCCCAGTTCAGAGCCCCCATTCCCAGTTCAGAGCCCCCACTCTCAGTTCAGAGCCCTCATTCCCAGTTTAGAATCCCCATTCCCAGTTCAGGGACCCCATTCCCAGTTCAGAGCCCCCATTCCCAGTTCAGGGCCCCATTCCCAGTTCAGAGCCTCCACTCCCAGTTCAGAGCCCCCATTCCCAGTCCAGGGCCCCATTCCCAGTTCACAGCCCTCATTACCAGTTCAGAGCCTCCACTCCCAGTTCAGGGCCCCATTCCCAGTTCAGAGCCCCCATTCCCAGTTCAGAGCCCCATTCCCAGTTCAGGGCCCCATTCCCAGTTCAGAGCCCCCATTCCCAGTTCAGAGCCCCCACTCCCAGTTCAGAGCCCTCATTCCCAGTTTAGAATCCCCATTCCCAGTTCGGGGAGCCCATTCCCAGTTCAGGGCCCCATTCCCAGTTCAGAGCCCCCACTCCCAGTTCGGGGGCCCCTCCCAGTGCCCCGGGGCACCTCAGGCTGGAATTCTCCGGGATTCCGGGCTCAGCTGCCCCGGGGCTCCTGTGGGGCAGCAGCTGCTGCAGGGCTTGGGTTACAGCCGGGGGGGGGATTGATCCCTGCAGGACCCCCCAGCCCACCCTGAACCCCCCGGGAGCCAGAGGGGCCCAGCCTGGCCAAATGTGTCTGGGGGGGGGCAGCAGGGCTGGGCTGGAGTGCGGGGAGGGGGTCCCAGCACCCCCAAAGCCCACCAGAACCTCTGGAACCTTCCTCCTCCTCCTCCTCCAAGGGTCCCTGGTCAGACCCCAGCTGAGCCTGAGGCCACAGTGGGGGCTCAGGGGGGCACCAGAAATGCCTGAGCAGCCTTTGGGGGGGGGGGGGTGCTGGAGGAGAGACCCTGACCCCCCCCACTGTCCCCCCTGGGTGGGCACAAAGGGAACAGGGGGTCCCAGATCCTGGTTCAGACCCCAGACCCCCAATTCTGCCCCCTGGCCAGACCCCAGAACGCAGTTCTGACCCCTTAAGAGACCCCAGCTCCCAGTTCTGCTCTCTGTACAGACCCCAGCCCCCTAATTCAGGCCCATGGACAGACCCCAGACCCCCAGTTCTGACCCCTGGAGAGACCCCAGACCCCCTGGCCAGACCCCAGCCCCCAGTTCTGCCCCTGGTTCAGCTCCCAGCTCCCACTTCTGCCCTCTGGAAAGACCCCAGATCCCCAATTGTGACCCCTGGAGAGACCCCAGACCCCCAGTTCTGCTCCCCTGCCCCCCCAAACAGACCCTGGTTCCCCAGTTCAGACCCCCCAGTTCCCAGAGCCCTCAGATCCGTCCCCACTCTTCCCCCCTCCCCTGCTAACAAACCCCATTTGGGGAAGGGGAGCACAATCAGGAACACCCAGGATCCCCCTGGGACCATCCAGGACCCCCAGAACAGTCCCTGGGACCCCCAAAACTCCTGGGGGCTCCTCCAGCCTCCCCTGAGACCCCTGAGCCCCCCCAGAACTCCCGGCGTTCCCACCCCAGCACCCCGAAACTACCCCAGGGTCACGCCCATGGCCCCCCACCCAGGCCACGCCCACTACCACGCCCAGCATATAACTACGCCCCTTTGGCCCCGCCCACTGTGTTGGCCCCGCCCACTGCCCCGCCCTCCGCGAGCCCCGCGCGCCCCCTGCCGGATGCGCACCACACCTGCACCCCCTACTCTCCCCTCTGATTGGCCACCCGCTCCCAGCCAATGAGAGACAAGGAGTCAACACCCAGCCGCTCTCTTATCCAATCGCAAGGCGAAGCGGCGCCCCGCCTCCCGAGCGGGCAAGCACCGCCCCTAGCCAATCAGCGCCGGGCCCGCAGGGTGATGGGCGGGCGCAGGAGGGCGTTTCCACCAATGGGCGCGGCGTGCAGCGCGGAGGGGGTGGGGTTACTGCGGCGGCTTCCAGAGAGTTCGGAGACGGCGGCGGAGCGGCGGCGGCGGTGAGTGAGGGGGGGGCGGCCCCGGGACCCCGCCGCGACCCCCGGAGCCCTCCGGGACCTCCCCAACCTCCCTGCGACCCCCGCCCTGCCCGTGTCTGTGGGGGCCCGCCCCGCACAACCCTGTAGGCGGCTGCTCGGGGTGCCCTGAGGGCCTGCAGGGCTCCGGGGGGGATCTGAGGCGACCCCTCCTCCGGGAGTACCGGGTTCGAGTCCGCTCCTCCGCTCCGGTGTGAGGTGTGGGGACCTCCGCGGCTGTGGACGGGCTGTCACCGTGTCACCTCTGCCCGGTACCCCCGGTGCGCGACCTGAGGGGCTGAACCGCTCCTCACGGGGTTCTTCCGCTGGAGCGACCCGGCCTGAGGGGCCCGGTCCCGGGGGACAGACCCCGTTCCAACCAAGGGGATCTCAGCTTGGACCGGACCGGCCCGGCCCCGGGGGACAGACCCCGCTGCGGTCCCCGGACCCGGTCCGCAGTGGGAAGCCGGGGTTATTTACCCGAGCGCTCCCCGCGTCGCAAGATAAACGAGTCCCCACCCCACGCGGGGCTTATCGGCTGTGACACACGGCCCGGGGGGGGACACGGCACCCCCGAGCCCGCCCCTCACTGCCGGACCCCCTTGCGGTGCCCGGCTGTCCCCGGTGGCACCGGTTCGGACATCCCCTGTCACCCAAGTGCATGAGGGACACCAGGGATCAAAGCATTTTGAGGGGACGGGACTTGGGGTCCACTTGCAGGAGTTCTGTGTGCGGTTGTTGTCACCACTCTGTCCCACTGCGGGGAAACTGAGGCAGGGCTGTGCATGAGGGACAGCAGGGATCAAAGCCTTTTGTGGGAATGGGATTTGGGGTCCAGCCCCACACTCGCAGGAGCCTCGTGCGGGGTTTGTCTGTCGCGTTGTTGTCACCACTCCCTGTCTCACTGTGGGGAAACTGAGGCAGGGGCCAGCAGGGCTCACCCAGCGGGGTTTTGGGGTCACTCAGAGCTCTGGCCGGGTGGCAGTGCCACACTCACAGCCCTGTCCTGTCCCAGCACGTCACAGCAGCCGGGAAGATGGTGAAGGAGACGGGTTACTACGACCTGCTGGGCGTGCGGCCGGGCGCCAGCCTGGACGAGATCAAGCGGGCATACCGGCGCCTGGCACTGCGCTACCACCCCGACAAGAACCCCAGCGAGGGCGAGCGGGTACGTGCGGCCCCCCCGGCCCCTCCCCGAGCCCCCCATGCCCAGCTGACCCCTCTGTGCCCTCCCCAGTTCAAGCAGATCTCGCAGGCCTACGAGGTGCTGTCGGACGCCCACAAACGGGCGCTGTACGACCGCGGAGGAGAGCGAGCCATGAAGGAGGGAGGCCTGGGGGGCCGCGGGGGAGGCGGCGGCTTCGGCTCCCCCATGGACATCTTCGACCTCTTCTTTGGAGGGGGAGTGAGGATGCGAGGCCGGGCGGACAGGAGAGGTGAGGGGTGAGGGATGAGGGACTTGCTGTGACCCTGGGGTGGGTGGGAGGGCGGCCAGCACCATGAGGAGGTGACAACTCTGCTGGCACTTCTTGATGGGAGGAGGTGACAGGAGGTGACAGCCTGCTGGGACCTTTTGGGTCTGGAGCATGGTGGTCACTCAGGAGGCGACAAACTTGCTGGGACCTTTTGGTGGGAGGGGGCTGGTGCCCAGCACCATGAAAAGGTGACGAACTTGCTGGGACATTTTGGTGGGAGGGGGTTGGTGATCAGCACCATAAGGAGGTGACAAACCTGCTGGCACCTCTTGGTGGGAGCACTGTGAGGTGACAGGAGGTGACAAACCTGCTGGGACCTTTTGGTGGGATGGGGCTGGTGCCCAGCGTGGTGAGGAGGTGACAAACCTGCTGGGACCTCTCGGTGGGAAAGGGCTGGTGCCCAGCACAGCGCTGGTTTGGAGGACAAGGGACTGCTGGGAAGCATGACTGGAAAAGGACTGGCACCCAAATGCAGTGTGACATTGGCTCAGGGGTGACAGGAGCCTGGTCCCCAGCAGGGCACTGGCTCAGGGATCCAGCCAGGCTCCCCAGGCCGTCTCTGCCCCTGCGGCACAGCCCGCTGCAGCTCCTCACCACCCTCATTACTTTCTCTTCAAAGGGCCCTTCCCTGTCCCTGTCCCGGCTTTCCCCCGCCGTCCCCGGCCCCGGGGCTGGGCTGAGTCCCCGCAGCAGCCCCGGGGTGGCAGCAAGGACGCGGGGCCAGCCCGGTGACTCGGGCCTGGGTCACAGGGACACGGTGACTCTGCCGGCTTCTTGCTGAGATGGCAGGAGTTAATTGCAGGGCAATTAGGAGGCTGAGGGAGTCATCTGGAGCAGCTGGGGGTGGCTGAGAGCCCTGGGGTGGGAGCCGTGCCCTGCCCACGCTGGGGACCCGCCACTGCCCCAGGGTGGCATCCAGGCTTGGAGTGAAGCTGTCCCTGCTTTGTCCTTGAGGAAGGAGCAGGGCTGGCTCACCTGGTGAGCCTGAGCAGTGCCCAGTGCCTGTTTGGGGCTGGCACAAGGCTGGTGCTGAGCCAGGCTCTCCCCATGCCCAGGGAAGACAGTGGTGCACCAGCTCTCTGTATCACTCGAGGATCTGTACAACGGCTCCACACGGAAGCTGTCCCTGCAGAAAAACATCATCTGCCGCAAGTGTGGAGGTGAGTGAGGGGCTGAGGGGCCGCCCCAACACCCCCTAACCCAATATCTGACCCCCTGCCCCCCCTGGCACAGGCTGCGGGGTGCGGGAGGGCGCCCAGAGGAGGTGCCCCAAGTGCCACGGCTCGGGCATGGAGGTTCGCATCCACCAGCTGGGGCCCAGCATGATCCAGCAGATCCAGACCGTGTGCTCGCAGTGCCAGGGCCAGGGCGAGTGGATCCGGCCCCGCGACTGCTGCCTCACCTGCAACGGCCGCAAGGTGGTGCGGGAGAAGAAAATCCTCAGCGTGCACCTGGATAAAGGTGAGGCACGGCTGCGTGCGCGGTGGGGTCACCCCAAAGCGCCACACGGGCTCTGAGCCTCCTTCACTCCCCTCACAGGCATGAAGGACGGGCAGAAAATCACCTTCCACGAGGAAGGGGACCAGGTGCCCGGCCTGGAGCCCGGGGACATCATCATCGTGCTGGATCAGAAGGAACATCCTGTTTTCCGGCGCAGCGGTGACGACCTGATTGTCAGGAGGGAGATCAGCCTGGCAGACGCCCTGTGTGGGTGCAGGCAGGTGATCCACACCCTGGACAACCGCACCCTGCTCGTGTCCTCCCCGCCAGGTGAGGGGCACTCAGCACCTGGGAGTGGCACAGCACCGCAGGGATGTGCCCCCTGTTGATGGAGTGGCAAAACTGTCCTTTGTTTCCTTGAAAAGGAGAAAAGCCCATTAATCTCCTCAATTAGGTAAAAAGACGCCTTGTAAGAGGTGTCCCCACCTCGTGGGGGGGGGATTTCACCTCAAATTTAAGGCTGACTAATTGGACAGGAGCTACAAAGTCCCATCTAAGGAATTTACTAGAAAAAGAAGAGCCCAAAGAAACTAATCACTTTGGTGAAGTGTTTTAGAACCTCTTGCACCTGACTTGGTTTTTCTATGTAAAGAGTTTTGTTGTGTTGCCTTCCCAACACTACCACAGAATCCATCCTGCTGATTTTATGTCTTCTAAAGTAGCTGAGCTATCTTGGGTGTGATAAATCTCCAAGAATTTATAAGACCTAGCTCAAGGAGACCAATCCATCACAGCAGGAGCTGCCAGCACAGCAGGTCACCCTCATCTCTGTCTCTCAGGTGATGTGATCCGACCTGGGGACCTGAAGTGCATCCCCAACGAGGGCATGCCCGTCTACAGGAGCCCCTTCCAGAAAGGAAAACTCATCCTGCAGTTCGAGGTGAGCTAGAGCAGGATACTGCTCCACATCTCCCACCTGCGGCCTCCCCGAGCTGCCTCACAGGTGAAGTTGCTCCTCTGTGTGCCCTCAGGTGAAGTTCCCCGAGCCGGGCTGGCTCCCCACGGACCGCCTGCGGCAGCTGCAGGGCTTCTTCCCGCCGCAGGAGGAGGTGATGGCCACGGAGGACACGGAGGAGGTGGAGCTCAGCGATTACACGGCTCACAGCGGGCCGGGCCGGCGGCCCTACACGGGGGAAGCTTATCACGAGGATGATTTCGAGGATGGGATGAGGCAGCATGTGCAGTGCCAGACCTCATAGCGGGCTGGGGCCCGGGAGCAGGCGGGGCAGGGGAGGGGCTGCCACCTTCAGGGATGTACATAGGGCGCCTTTCCGACAGCACTTCACCTTCCCCGGCCCCACAGAGCCGGCAGAGCCCCCCTGCCCTGCCGGGTGAGCCCCCTGCCCTGCCGTGGGGGGCACGGGGTGGGCTCCAGCTGCCGCTGCTGGAATGGAGCAGTAACACAGGGGGTACCCGCTGCCCCTGCCTCAGTTTCCCCATCTGCAGTGTGGGGAGCAGGGGAAGTGCCCCAGTCCCACCCCCACCCTGGGGACCTGCTGCCCGGGCCCCAGCTCCTTGCTTTGCCCATTTCTTTCCTTACTGGAGCCTGGCTCAGGCCTGGGATGCAGAGGGGGTGGCTCTTTTCTCTTTGCACAGGACAGGAGGGGTTGGGGGGAACCCGTCCCTTTCCTTTAATTTATTTTTGGAAGAATTTTAGAAGTTTTTCTTTTTTTTTTGGTTTTTTTTTTGGGGGGCGGAGATGGGGGGGTGGTGACTTTGTACTTGGCATTAAATGCGAATCCCAATTTGGTGTGTGGGGTTGAACATGGGGCAGTTTGTGGGGCAGGGTGTGTGGTTGAACGTGGGACAGAGCCTGGGACAGTGTGTGGGGCAGTTTATGGAGTTGAGCATGGGACAGCGTGGGGCTGAGCATGGGGCAGGATGTGGGACAGGTTATGGGGTGAGCCTGGGGAAGGGTGCAGGGTTGATTGTGGGGCAGGGTGTGGGGCAGGCCGTGGGGTGTAACATGGGGCAGGGTGTGGGGTTTAGCCTGGGACAGGGTGTGGGGCAGGTTATGGGGTTGTGCCTGGGGCAGGGTGTGGGGTTGGGTGTGGGACAGGCTGTGGGGTTGAACATGGGACAGTTTGTGGGGCAGGGTGTGGGGTTAAGCCTGGGACAGGGTGTGGGGCGGGTTACGGGGTTGAGCCTGGGGCAGAGTGTGGGACAGTGTGTGGGGTTGAGTGTGGGGCAGGGTGTGGGGCAGGGTGTGGGACAGGGGGTTGAACATGGGACAGTTTGTGGGGCAGGGTGTGGGGCAGGTTATGGGGTTGAGCATGGGACAGAGTGTGGGGCAGGGTGTGAGGTTGAACATGGGGCAGGGTGTGGGGTTGAACATGGGGCAGGGTGTGGGGCTGAGCGTTGGGCTGTGGATGGGGCAGGGTGTGGGGTTGAGCGTGGGGCAGAGTGTGGGGCAGGGTGTGGGGTTGAACATGGGGCAGGGTGTGGGGCAGGGTGTGGGGCTGAGCGTTGGGCTGTGTATGGGGCAGGCTGTGGGGTTGAGCGTGGGGCAGCAGCAGCCCCAGGGCAGTGACTCTGCCCCGCTTTGATCCCGGGCGTGCCTCAGTTTCCCCATCCTTACCCAACCGGGCGCTGCCGGCTCCGGCTCCCGCCTTCCCTGCCCCGGCTGCTCCTCCCGCTCCAGCCCCCAGGCCTGGCTGGGGAGGGGTCTGCCCCATTCCCTTCCCCCTCTGCCAGCCCTGCAGCCCCCCTGGGCCCTCTGCATCATCCCAGCATCCCTGGAGACCCCAAACAGGGGCAGATTCACCCCAAACAGCTTCAACCCTGCACTCACCTCATGGATGATTCTAGCCACGCTACAGAGCTGGGCTGCTGTGCTGATAAGGGAGATTTCCCCCAAAAACTTACCTGCTATGGGGGGCAGCTGCATCCCAGAACCTTGTTCCTCTGCTCTTCTCCCCTGTCTGGACACAATCTTGACCCTGTGGGTACCCCCAGTCCCTCTCCCTGTCCTTGTCGCTTCCAGGACCCTCTGCATCATCCCAGCATCCCTGGAGACCCCAAACAGAGGCAGATTCACCCCAAATAGCTTCAACCCTGCACTCACCTCATGAGTGATTCCAGCCGGCACAGAGCTGGGTTACTGAGCTGATAAGGAGGACCCCCCCCAAAAAATTACCCTGCTATGGGGGGCAGCTGCATCCCAGACACCCCCTGCCCCTCCACGAGCTGGACCAGGCTCCCCTCTGCAGTGGGATGGGGGTGAAACCCCCCCAGCCCTGCCCAGGGGAGCCCAGGCCGGGGGGGCTCTGTGGGGTTGGAGCTCCCCCTCCCCTGGAACCCAGGAAAGCTCCGGCGCCAGCTGCAGCTGCAGGGGGAGGAGGAGGAGGAGAAGGAGGAGGAGGAGGAGGAGGAGGCGAGGAGAACAATGCTGGCCGGCCGCCAGCCGAGGGGAGAAGGGGGGAGCTCCTGCCCAGCCCCCGGCCCGGCGGGCACAGGGAGGGCTGAGCGCGGGCGGTGACAGTGACAGTCCCTGTCCCCCGGGGCTCCTCCCTGAGCCACCCAGGCAGCATTGTCCCTGCTGCCCCGAGCCGTGGGGACACCCCCGAGAGCAGGGGCTCCTCCCACCACGCTGGGCACAGGGACCCTGTGCCGTGTGCCAGAGCCCACCTGGGCACGTGGCACCATGGCTGTGTAGTGCCAGGCACCGAGCAGGGTCCCCAAGCTTGTCACACATCAGAGACCCCTCTGGAGAGCAGGGCAGCCGAGAGACCCTCCTGGGGCTGGCACCTCCATGTCCCAGCTCCTCTGTCAGGACGTTTTTTGGGGTGTGGGGGATGCCATGCTGCCAGCCTGGACCAGCCAGGGTGGGCTCCGTGCTGGGCATCAGCCGGCCTGGGGGGTGTGGGGGTGGCAGGGAGGGGACCCCAGCCCTTGGGGGGCACAGCTTGGCTGGGGTCATGCTGGGTGTGTGTGGGGGGGGCGGTTTTTCCTCCAGCTCGGCCTCCCTCCTCTACCTCATCCCCAGCGTCACCGGGGCTGGGTGACCCCCCATGCCTGTCTGTCTGTCTGTCCCTTTAAGGACCCCCTGTCCCCTATAGGGACACCTCTGTCCTGTCCCCCTGTCCCCTATAGGGACACCCCTGTCCTCTCCCCTGTAGGGACACCCCTGTCCTGTCCCTCTGTCCCCTGTAGGGACACTTCTGTCCTGTTCCCCTGTCCCTCTGTCCCCTATAGGGACACTTCTGTCGTGTCTCTGTCCCCTGTAAGGACACCCCTGTCCTGTCCCCCTGTCCCCTATAGGGACCCCTGTCCTGTCCCCTTCAGGGGCACCCCTGTCCCTCTGTCCCCTACAGGGACATCCCAGCGAACCCCCCCTGGATTCAGGCAGACCGAAGCCCCCTCCCCGCTCCCTCCCGGCACGGATGAGAGAGCCGCGGTTCCCCCACACCCATCCCAAGCTCAGCTTCCAGAAAAATGCACGGGAAAAATTCCGGGGTGAGGGGCCGGGGCCCCCCAGGGTCGCGCATTCATTGCCCGCTTTGTCTCCGCACATGAAAGGCGAGGGGCCAGCCCGGCCCCCTGCCCAGCCCGGGGGGGCAGCGGGGTCACCGGGCGGGATTAGTGCCGGATTAGCGGCGCCGGGACCGCGACACCACCCAGGCAGAGCTGCGGGAGGGGGGCTCAGCCCCCCGGAGCAGTTTTGGGGTCACTCACTCACGGCCCCTCCGCCCCAGCTCCGCAATTCGCTTTTGTTCCGAGAGCAGCCGAGCTCCGGGGAGGGGGCGCCTCCCTCCGGAGCCCCCCGGGCCGCTGTGGGGGGAGCGCAGGCAGCCCCAGCCCCCCTCTCCCCCCATTTCTGGGGGTCCCGGAGCCCCCCCAGGCCGAGGCGAAGCGGAGCCGTCCCCAGGGCTCCGGGGAAAGCGGAGATTCCTCCGGCGGGGGCGGGGGCACGGCTGGATTCCATTACCGGCGGCTCCCGGGGTCTCCGGGGGTGAAGTGGGGAGGGGGCCGGGACCCCCGGCAGAGGCGGGACACGGCCCTGGGAACGGCGCCAGGGGTGATGGGCGCCTGCCAAGCGTCCACCTGGAGATACCGGAGCCTTCCTCCCCCTCCTCCTCCTCCTCCCCAGGGAAGGTGTAATTCCACCCTCGCTGCTCCTGGACGGGCTCCCGGGGTGCGGGAGCACAGCCCGGCCGTGGGGGTGAGGCCAACAGCGAGCCCGGGCTCCTTTCTCCTTCCCCCCATCACAACACCGAGCCCCGGCTCCCTTCTCCATCCCCCCATCAGCGCTCGGTGGGGCGGTGCCCCCCAACTGCCCCACGGCCCCTCGGGTGGGGGGCACTGCCCCAGAGGGGTCCCGGCCCGGTCAGGGGGAGCCGAGCTGGGCAGGGAACGGGGGGCAGGAGCAGCACCCCAAAGCTCGAGGCGGGGCAGTGCTGCACCCCGATCTTCTCTGCACCTTCCTGCACCCCAAACCTTCCTGAATCCCGATCCTCCCTGCACCTCTCTGCACCCCGACCCTCCCTGCACCCCGATTCTCCTGCACCCCGACCCTTTCCTGCACCGCCCCGCACCCCGATCCTCCCTGAACCCCCCAGCTCAGCCCCGTTGTCCTGGGCTAATTAACGCCAATCCCATGCAGAGCAATTAGCGGCCAGCCCGGTAATTAAAAAAGCCACAGAACAAACCCAGGGGTGCCCCCGGCTCCCCCACCCCAACCCGGATTGGGGTCTCATGCTGAGAGCTGGGGCAGAGCACAAAGCCCCGGCCCCACACCGCCCTCCCTGCCCCACAATCAGCCACGGTCACCCCACAGTCACCCCACAGTCACCCCAGGGTCACCTCGGTGCCACCACCCGCTTCCCACGCGGGATGTGCCAACCCCGCTGCCGCCCTCGCCCCGCGCCCCTTGCGCAATGGCCCCACAGGGGATGTGGGGAGCAGGAGCTGGGTGTGGGATTTGGGGTGTGGGATCCAGGGGGAAGGATCTGGGGTGTAGGATCTGGAGTGTGGGATCTGAAGTGTAGGATTTGGGGGGGTGGGATCTGGGGTGTGAGATTTGGGGTGCAAAGTCTGGAGTGTGGGATATGGGGTGTGGGATCTTGGGTGCAGAATCCGGGGTGTGTGATGTGGGGAGAAGGATCTGGAGTGTGGGATTTGGGGTGCAGAATCTGAGGTGTGGGATCTGGAGTATGGGATTTGGGGTGCAGAATCCGGGCTGAAAGATCCGGTGTGTGGGATCTGGAGTGAGGAAATCTGCGGTGCAGAATCTGAGGTGTGGAATCTAGAGTGTGGGATCTGAGCTGTGGGATTTGGGGTGTGGGATTTGGGGTGCAGAATCCGGGGGTGTTGGATTTGGGGTGTGGGATGTGGGGTGCAGAATCCGAGGTGAAAGATCTGGGGTGTGGTATCTGGTGTGTAGAAATCTGGGGTGTGGAAATCTGGGAATCCAGCATGTGGGATTCAGACTGCAGGATTTGGGGTGCAGAATCCAGGGTGTGGAATCTGGAATGTGGGATTTGGAGCGTGAGATTTGGGGTGTGGGATATGGGGTGGAGGATCCAAGTTGTCAGATTCAGACTGTGGGATCTGGGGTGCAGAATCCGGGGTGTGGGACTCAGACTGCAGGATTTGGGGTGCAGATCTAGAGCACAGAATGTGAGATTTGGGGTGCAGAATCCGAGGTGAAAGATCTGGGGTGCATAATCCGGTGTGTAGAAATCTGGGGTGTGGAAATCTGGGGTGTGGAATCCAGCCTGTGGGACTCAGACTGCAGGATTTGGGGTGCAGAATCCGAGGTGTCAGATTCAGACTGTGGGATTTGGGGTGTGGGATTTGGAGTGTGGAATCCAGGCTTTGGGATCTGGGGTGGAGGATCCAAGGTGTCAGGTTCAGACTTTGGGATCTGGGGTGCAGAATTTGGGATGTGGGATCCAGAGCCCCCAGGGTGTGGGATCTGTGTGCCAATGGGGCAGGAGGAGAGTCAGGGATACCCCTGGGGGGGGTCACAGGACATTTATTGAAAAATGGAGGAGACAACAGAGGGAAGGGGAGGGGGCTGGGACCCGGCACTGCCCCGGGCTGGGGGGGTTTGCTGTCCCCATCTGTACCATATTCACAAATAAATACTGGGGAGGGGTGGCGGGGCAGGGCTGGGGGCTGCGGGAACCAAGAGCAGCCCAGCAGAAGCCAAACCAGCTGGAAGCAGCCCCAAAGGCAGGGAGGGGCCGCGTTACCCCCCGCCGCAGCCGGCGCCGAGCCAGCACCGAGAGCAGAGCGGGGCCAGGACGGGCCGGGAGGTTCTGCTGGCCCCGAGAGCCCCGCCCTGCACGGGGAGGGAAATCCGGGTGTGTGTGACCCCCCCAAAAATGGGGGTTCGGGGTTGCAACACCCCCCTGTGACAGGGGAGCAGTGCAGGGGGCTGTGGGGACACGGGGAGGGGAGGGGGGATGTGGGGAGGGGTCACTGAGCGGGGGGGTCACTCCCGAATGTACACCCGGGTGCACACAACGTCATCGGCCGTCATGGTCTGCGGGGAGAAGGGGGCGGTCACAGGTGTGGATGTGCCCCCCGTGTCCCCATCCAGCCCCTCCTGCACCCACTCTCCTCTTCCTGTCCCCTTTCCCCCCTCCTGTCCCCATCCCAGCTCCTCCTGTCCTATCTGCCCCCTCTTGTCCCCATCCACGCCCTCCTGTCCCCATCCCAGTGGGTTCCTGTCCCATCCGCCCCCTCCTGTCCCCTTTCCCCCTCTCCTGCCCCATCTGCCCCCTCCCGTCCCCATCCGCCCCCTCCTGTCCCCATCTCAGCCCTTCCTGTCCCCTTTCCCCCGCTCTTGCCCCCATTCTCCCCCTTCTGTCCCCATCTTCCTCCTCTCCTGTCCCATCCCAGTGCACTCCTGTCCCCATTCTCCCCCTCCTATCCCATTTGCCCCCTCCTGTCCCCTTTCCCCCCTCCTGTCCCATCTACCCCCTCCTGTCCCCATCTGCCCCTCTTGTCTCCTTTCCCTCCATCCTGTCCCATTCCAGCCCCCTCCTGTCCCCTTCCCAACACATTCCTGTCCCATCTATCCCCTCCTGTCCCCTTTCCCCCTCTCCTGTCCCCCCCCACCCACCCTGTCCCTATTCCTCCCCTCCTGTCCCCATTCCCTCCTTCCTGTCCCCATCCCAGCTCCGAGGGAGTTCCCAGCAGGCAGCGCTGCCCCCAAGCCCCGGTTGGCCCCGTTTGGCCCTGGTTGGTCCCAGTTGGCCCCGTTTGGCCCCGGTTCCCCGCTGTTCCCCTCACCAGGATGAGCTCGCCGTCGTTGCTCATCTCCCGGGACCAGCCCGTCCTGGGCCCGTCTCCCTTGAGCAGACGCTGCTCGCACACCATCTTGTTCTTGTTCTCATCCTCCCACCTGGCCAGGCTCTGTGGGCATGGGGGGCAGCGATGGGGGGGCGTGTGGGCACCCCTGGGCACCTCCTGCCCACCCCGGGCACCTCCTGCCCACCCCGGGGGCAGAACGGGGCATTTGTCCCTGTGCCAGGGGGGTGCGGGGGCACTGGGCATCAGGGGGGTACAGGGAGGGGATGGGGGCACAATGTGGGGTACAATGAGGGGATGGGGGCACAATGTGGGGTACAATGGGGGGATGATGGCACAGGAAGGGGTTGGGGGGCACAGGGAGAGAATGAGGGGCACAACAGGGGCCTGAGGGGCACAGGGAGAGGTTGATGGCACAGGGAAGAGGTTGGCAGGGAAGGGGTTGAGGGCACAAAGAGGGGATGGGGGCACAGGGAGGGGATGGGGGCACAACTGGGGCTGGAGGGCACGAGGAGGCTGGGGGCACAGGGAGGAGAGGATGGCACAGGAAAGGAGGTTGGGGGCACAGGGAGAGATTGAGGGGGGCACAATGAGGGGTTGGGGGCACAGGGAGGGGTTGGAGGCACAGGGAGAGATTGAGGGGCACAGTGAGGGGTTGGTGGGCACAGTGAGAGGTTGGAAGGGAAGGGGTTGGGGGCACAGGGAAGGGGATGGGGGCAAAACAGGGGTTGGGGGCACAGGGAAGGGTTGAGTGGCACAGTGAGGGGATGAGGGGCACCATGAGGGGTTGATGGCACAGGGAAGGGGATGGGGGGCACAGGAAAGGGGTTGAGAGGCATGGGGAGAGGTTAAGGGGCTCAGGGAGGGGATGAGGGGCACAGGGAGAGATTGAGGGGCACAATGAGGGATTGGGGGCACAGGGAGAGGTTGATGGCACAGGGAAGGGGTTGGGGGCACAGGAAAGGGGATGAGGGGCACAACAAGAGGATGATGGCACAGAAAAGGGGTTGATGGCATGGAGGGGGGAACAGGGAAGGGGATGAGGGGCACAATGGGGGGTTGGGGGCACAGGGAAGGGGATGGGTGGCACAACAAGGGGATGAGGGGCACAAAGAGGGGTTTAGGGTACAGGGAAAAAGTTTGGGGGAACAGGGAAGGGGATGGGGGCACAACAGGGGTTAGGGGGCACGGGGAAGGGGTTGAGGAGCACAACGAGGGGATGATGGCACAGGGAGGGGGTTGAGGGGCATGGGGAGAGGCTGAGGGGCACAGGGAAGGGACTGAGGGCACACAGAGAGGTTGAGGGGTACAATGAGGGGTTGGGGGCACAGAGAAGGGTTGAGGGGCACAACAAGGGGATGATGGCACAGGGAACGGATTGGGGGCACGGGGAAGGGGTTGGGGGGTACAATGAGGGGTTGGGGGCACAGGGATGGGATTGGGGTGCAGGAGGGGGTGGGGAGCTCAGGAAAGGCCTGGGGGGCACAAGGAGAGGTTGGGGTGCAGGAGCAGGGGGAGCAGCTGTGGGGAGAAGGGAGTGTGTGCACAGACAGACAGACACACACACACACAGAGTCACACTGACACTCAGACTGACACACTCACACATAGACACACTCACATGCACACACAGACACACACACACAATCACATTCACAGTCACACCCAGTCACACCCAGTCACACACTCACAGTCACACAGTTACACTCACAGTCACACAGTTACATTCACACAGTCATACTCACACACACAGTGACACAATCACACACACAGTCACACCCATACACTCACACTCATAGTCTCACACACTCACACTGACACACACAGTGTCACTCACACACACACTCACACTCTCATTCTCACACTCACACTCTCCCACACAGTCACCCTTATTCACAGTCACACTTTCACACTCTCACACTCACACACCCTCACTCACTCAGTCTCACACTCACTCATTCTCACACTCACACACTCTCTCATGCACACTCACACAGTGACACATCACACAATCTCACACACACTGTCTCCCACTCTCAATCTCACACACCTGCACTCACTCTCACACTCTCTCACTCTCACACACCCACTCTCCCTCTCCCCGCTGTGCCCCCGTGCCCGCCGCACCTTGCAGGGCCGCCCATCCACCGTCTGCTCCTCGAACTCCTCCCCGACCCTGAAGCGGATCTCGGTGGTGCGCACGGGGGTCGATGTGCGGATGTAGAAGCTCTCGCCGTCCCCGTCCTGCCGGATCTCCACCGCCGGCTTGGCCGCCGCCGCCACCGCGATCTTCCTCAGCATCACGTTCACGCCTGGGGGGCACGGTGACACCGAGAGGGCACAGTGACACTGAGAGGGCATGGTCACCCAGGGCACGGTGCCACTGAGAGGGCACGGTCACCCGGGGGCACGGTGACACCGAGAGGGCACGGTGACCGGGGGGACGGTGCCACCGAGAGGGCACAGTCATCCAGGGGCATGGTGCCACCAAGAGGGCACCGTGACGAAGGGGGCACGGTGACACCGAGAGGGCATGGTGACCGGGGGGACGGTGACACCGAGAGAACACAGTGACCCAGGGGCATGGTGCCACCAATAGGGCACGGTGACCGGGGGACACGGTGACACTGAGAGGGCACAGTCACCCAGGGCACGGTGACACTGAGAGTGCACGGTCACCCGGGGGAAGTGCGAGGCGTGGCACCGAGCATGCCCACTGACCCGGAGGGCAGGGTGGTGCCCGGTGACCAAGAGTGAGGTGGCACCGAGGGTGCCCGGTGACCCAGGGAGAGCGGTGGCACTGAGCAGTGCGCAGTGACCCAAGGGGAGCAGTGGTGCCCAGTGACCGGGGGAACACAGTGGCACCGAGAGTGCCCGGTGACCCAGGGGACAGGGTGGTGCCCAGTGACCCGGGGGGTGAGAGGTGGTGCCCGGTGACCAGGATGAGCGGTGGCACTGAGAGTGCCCGGTGACCAAGGGGGACACGGTGGTGCCCGGTGACTCGGGGTTGGAGACACGGTGCCACTGAGCGGGCACGGTGACCATGAGGGGGGAAACGGTGGCACCGAGTGTGCCCAGTGGGTGCGGTGGCACCGAGTGTGCCCGGTGACCCAGGGGGAGGGCATGGTGGCACTGAGAGTGCCCAGTTACCCGGGGGTGGCACCAATCATGCCCAGTGACCCAGGGGGGAGCCTGGTGGTACCCGGTGACTGGGGAGGACACGGTGGCAACGAGAGTGCCGGATACCTGAGGGGTGGCACCAGTCGTGCCCGATGACCCAGGAGGGGCACGGTGGCGCCCAGTGACTGGGTGGGGGCACGGTGGCACCGAGAGTGCCCAGTTACCCGGGGGTGGCACCAATCGTGCCCAGTGACCCAGGGGGAGCCCGGTGGTACCTGGTGACCCGGGGTGGGACACGGTGGCACCGAGAGTGCCCGGTGACCCAGGAGGGGCATGGTGGTGCCCAGTGACTGGGGAGGACACGGTGGCACCGAGAGTGCCCGGTGACCCAGGAGGGGCACGGTGGCGCCCAGTGACTGGGGGGGGGCACGGTGGCACTGAGAGTGCCCAGTTACCCGGGGGTGGCACCAATCGTGCCCAGTGACCCAGGGGGAGCCCGGTGGTGCCCAGTGACCCGGGGTGGGACACGGTGGCACCGAGAGTGCCCGGTGACCCAGGAGGGGCACGGTGGTGCCCAGTGACTGGGGGGGGGCACGGTGGCACCCGGTGCCCGTGGGCCAGCCCCGCTCTCTGCGCTGCCACCCCCAGGGCACAGCAAGGGCCGCAGGTGGCTCCAGGCAGCCCAAGGAGGGAGGGGAGGAACAGCCGAGCCCCCCCGGGCCACATCTGGCCACATCTGGCTCTCGTTACCTGCGGAGGGGGCGGCGGCGGCGCCGGATGCGCCCCGGGGAAGGCACGGGGGTGACAGCGGGGACAAGGGCCCCGCTCCCCGCCCGGTGTGACCTGTGTGACCCCCCCGGGGGTCCCGCCTTCCCCCCTCGGCAGCTGCGGCTTTGTCCCCGCTCATCCATCACGGCCCGCAGCCCCCGGCTGTCACCGGGGGGCTCTTTGGGGACATTGTTCCCGTGTCACCTCCCTGAGAGGGTCCCCGCACAAAGGAGGGGCTGCGGGAGCCGGACCCCCCCAATGGGACGGGACAAATCCCCTGCAAGCCCCCCACAACACCCCCAGGGCGGATTCACACCGGAGACCCCAAACAGGGCCCCCCAAATGATGGTAATGGGGGTGGGGGGGCACAAACAGCCCCCAAAGGGAGCAAAACCACGGCTGGGGGGGGTGGTGGGGTCTGTACCCCCCAAATCTGCCTTTATCCTCCCTAAATCTGCTTGTATCCCCCCTAAATCTGTCTGTACCCCCCAAATTTGCCTCTACCCCCCCAAATCTGCCTCTACTCCCCCTAAATCTGCCTCTATCCCCCCAAAATCTGCCTGTACCCCCCCAAATCTGCCTTTATCCCCCCTAAATCTGCCTGTACCCCCCAAATCTGTCTGTACCCCCCCAAATCTGCCTGTACCCCCCCAAATCTGCCTTTATCCCCCCTAAATCTGCCTGTACCCCCTCAAATCTGCCTGTACCCCCCCAAAATCTGTCTGTACCCACCCCAAATATGGCTTTATCCCCCCTAAATCTGCCTGTACCCCCTCAAATCTGCCTGTACCCCCCCTAAATCTGCCTGTACCCCCTCAAATCTGCCTGTACCCCCCAAAATCTGTCTGTACCCACCCAAATATGGCTTTATCCCCCTAAATCTGCCTGTACCCCCTCAAATCTGCCTGTACCCCCCCTAAATCTGCCTGTACCCCCTCAAATCTGCCTGTACCCCCCCAAAATCTGTCTGTACCCACCCCAAATATGGCTTTATCCCCCCAAAATCTGTCTGTACCTCCCTAAATCTGCCTGCACCCCCCCAAATCTGCCTGCACCCCCCAAATCTGCCTGCACCCCCCAAAATCTGTCTGTACCCCTCCCCAAAATCTGCCTGCATCCCCCCAAAATCTCTCTACCCCCCAAATCTGCCTGTACCCCGGGGGGAGCCCCCATTTGCGCCGTGGGAAAGCAGGAGGGTTCCGGGGGGGGTTTTTTGGCAGATTTATTTTCCTGCCGAGGTTTCCCCGAGCCGGTTCCATCAGCGGGGCCAGGGCGGGGAGCAGGGCAGAGCCGGGGGATCGGGAGTGAAACCCAAGAAAGCGATAATTATCCTGAAATATTCGTTCCCTATCCCCTAACCTGGAAAATATTTCTGCTCCGGGCTGGCGAGGAGCGGGTCAGGAGGAGGGGGGGGGGAGATGGATTTGATCGTGCGCAAAACCCCGGGGACCCCCCCAAATTCCAGCCCCCACCGTGAGTTCTGGCTCTCCCCACCCGCACTCGGCTCTGCCATGGGGCTGAGATGAGAAAGGGGAGAGAAGGACCCCAAAAACCCCACAAAAACCCCACAAAATCCCCACAAAATGGGTCCTGCTCGGGCTGGTTTGGGGGCACCGCTTGTCCACAAAATGGGGGGGAACAGGTGAACCCGCGGGAGATTTTGGGGCGGAGGGCGGAGGGGAGCACCAGGGTGGGGAAACTGAGGCAGGAAAGGGGTGGGGGATCCCTCGGGAGCGGCACCGTCGTGCCTGTGACTCCTCAGCGGGCACCGAGCGTCAGAGCACGGAGAAAAGGGGGAGCAAAAGGGATCCCCGCGGCACACGGCGGCTCCGGGCACCGCCGGGCTGCAAAAGGGTTTGGAGATGGGGAAAATGGGGGGAAAAATGGGGGGAACCCCCCGGCCCCCAGCGCAAAGGAACCCCGAGGATTGGGGGATCCACTCACCCAGAGCCTTCAGCAGCTCCTCGAAGTTCTCCGAGCTCTTCATCTTCCAGTTGCCGGAGAAGTTGGGCATCGCGGCTGCCAAGCTGGGGGGGCACAGGGTGGGCACAGGGTGGGCACAGGGAGGGGAATGAGCGCTCCGAGGGCTCCCTCGGTACCGGCACCGCCGCTCGCTCGCTCGCTCCGTCCGTCTGTCCGTCCGTGCCGTCCCGCCCGCGCCGTTTTATCGCCGGGCTGGTCCCACCCCCCTCGGCCCCGGCCCCGGTTTGGGGGCTCCGCGCTCACCTGCGGGCGGACAGAGCCCAGGCCGAGCCCCCCGCCCCGGTTTGGGGGTGTAGGTGCTGGTTGGAGCTCTGTCCGTGCCCCCCAAATCCCCCCGAGATCCGCACCCTGATCGGCTCCCCAGGCTGGGGCACCTCCCTGGGTCCCCCTGATCGTCAGCATCGCCCCCAAATCTGTCTCTACCCCTGCAAATCTGTCTGTACCTCCCTAAATCTGTCTGTATCCCCCCAAAACTGCCTGTACCCCACATGTGCTGCACCCCAAATCTGCCTATATCCCCCCAAATCTGCTTGTATCCCCCTATTCTGTCTGCACGCCCCCAAATCTGTCTGTATCCCCCAAGCTGCCTCTACCCCTGCAAATCTGCCTGTACCCCCCAAATCTGTCTGGAGCCCCCCCAAATCTGTTTGGAACCCCCCAAGCTGCCTTCACCCTCCAAACCTGTCAGTCCCCCCTAAATCTGCCTGTACCCCCCCAAATCTACCTCTACCCCCCAAATCTGCCTGTGCCCCCCCAAATCTGTCTGTACACCCCAAATCTGTCTGTACACCCCAAATCTGCTGTACCCCCCCAAATCTGTCTGTACCGCCCAAATCTGTCTCTAACCCCCAAATCTGTCTGTACCCCCAAATCTGCTTATATCCCCCCAAATCTGTCTGTCCCCCCCAAATCTGCCTCTACCCCCCCAAATCTGTCTCTACCCCCTAAATCTGCCTCTACCCCCCAAATCTGTCTGTACACCCCAAATCTGCTTATATCCCCCCTAAATCTGTCTGTACCCCCAAATCTGCCTGTACCCCCCAAATCTGTCTGTATCCCCAAATCTGCCTGTACCCCAAATCTGCTTATATCCCCCCAAAATCTGTCTGCACCCCCAAATCTGTTTGGAACCCCTCCCAAGCTGCCTTCACCCTCCAAACCTGTCAGTCCCGCCTAAATCTGCCTCTACCCCCCAAATCTCCTTGTATCCACCCCAAATCTGTCTGTACACCCCAAATCTGCCTCTACCCCCCAAATCTGTCTGCACCCCCAAATCTCACCGTACCCCCCGAGTGTGCCCAGGGCACGCGTGTTTGCACAGCTGTGTGACGCTGGCACGGGCACGTGTGGGTGCCTGTGCTCACTTGTGCACACGTGGGTTTGATCCTCGACTTTCCCAGCGTCACCATCGCACTCAAACTCACACAAAAACACTCCCAAACTCACAGAAAAAAAATCACATATAAACTCACACAAAAACTCACACAAAAATTCACACACAAAACTCAAAAACTCACACAAAAATTCACATATAAACTCACAAACTCACACAAAAACTCACACAAAAAACACACAAAAACTCACACACGAACTCACACAAACACTCCCAAACTCACAGAAAAATTCAGACACAAACTCAAAAAACTCACAAAAATTCACACAAAAACTCACACAAAAATTTCACACATAAACTCTCAAAAAATTCAGACACAAACTCAGAAACTCACACAAAAACTCACACACGAACTCACACAAACACTCCCAAACTCACAGAAAAATTCAGACATAAACTCAAAAAACTCACAAAAATTCACACAAAAACTCACACTCAAACTCACACAAACACTCCCAAACTCACAGAAAAAAATCACACATAAACTCACACAAAAACTCGCACAAAAATTCACACACAAACTCACACAAAAAATTCACACAAAAAATTCAGACACAAACTCAAAAACTCACAAAAAAATTCACACAAAAATTCACACACGAACTCACACAAATACTCCCAAACTCACAGAAAAATTCAGACATAAACTCAAAAAACTCACAAAAATTCACACTCAAACTCACACAAACATTCCCAAACTCACAGAAAAAAATCACACATAAACTCACACAAAAATTCACACATAAAATCAAAAACTGACACAAAAACTCACACAAAAATTCACACACAAAGTCACACAAAAATTCACACATAAACTCACAAGACTCACACAAAAACTCACACAAAAATTCAAAACACACACAAAAATTCACACATAAACTCACAAGACACACAAAAACTCACACAAAAATTCAAAATTCACACAAAAACACACAAAAATTCAAAACTCACACAAAAATTCAAAACTCACACAAAAATTCACACATAAATTCACAAGACTCACACAAAAACTCACACAAAAACTCAAAACTCACACAAAAACTCACACAAAAATTCAAAACTCACACAAAAGCTCCCTCCAAAGCCCCAGCCGTGTCTGCGCTCACCGGAGCTGCCACGGGCAGGTGGATCCCCCTCTCCCAGCCGGGTAAAAGCAGCTCCGAGGGATTTCCCGAGGTTTCCCAGCCCTGGGAAGGGCCGGCTGTGCCTCGGGGCCGCTTCTGGGCAAGAAAAGCCAGAAATGGCGTTTCTGGTTGAGCAGGAGCTCTGGGATGGAAGGAGGAGAGGAATCTTCTCTGATTTAAGGTGAAAAGGTTTCACAGAGCCCCCCCTGCTCGTGGTCACATCCCCCCAGTGCCCCCAGAAGCTCCGGTTGGGGCCAAGTCCCGGCTTGCTCATCCCTAATCCCCTGAAGAACAGGATTGCTCACCGGGCTCTGGCACAGCCTCACCTGCAGCAGGGCACGGACAGACAGAGGGACGGGCTGGGGAGGGGTCACCCCAAATCTGTCACTCCAGAGGTGCAGGAGAGGCCTCCCCCCGTGTGGAGTGGCTGGGGTTGGCTCTAAAACTGAGGGAAATGGGGGGAAATAATAATCTCCATTTCAAGGGGGGAAAAATAATCTCTATTCTAGGGGGGGGGACAAAAATCATCTCCATTCTAGGGGAAAAAAAATCATCTCCATTCCAGGGGGAAAAAAAATCATCTCCATTTTAGGGGGGAAAAAATAATCTCTATTCCAGGGGGGAAAAAATCATCTCCATTCTAGGGGGGAAAAAATCGTCTCCATTTTAGGGGGAAAAAATCATCTCCATTCGGGAGGGGGGAAATCATCTTTATTCCAGGAGGAAAAATCATCTCCATTCCAAGGGAAGGGGGAAAATCATCTCCATTTCGGGGGGAAAAAGTCATCTTCATTCTAGGGGGGGGAATAATCTCTATTCTAGGGGGGGAACAAAAATCATCTCCATTCTAGGGGAAAAAATATCATCTCCATTCAGAGGGGGGAAAAATAATCTCTATTCCAGGGGGGAAAAAATATCATCTCCATTCTAGGGGAAAAAAAATCATCTCCATTCAGGGGAGAAACAAAAATAATCTCTATTCTAGGGGGGAAACAAAAATCATCTCCATTCTAGGGGGAAAAAATACCATCTCCATTCGGGAGGGGGGAAATCATCTCCATTTCAGGGGGAAAAAGTCATCTCCATTCTAAGGGGGAAAAAATCTCATTCTAGGGGGGAAACAAAAATCATCTCCATTTTAGGGGGGAAAAATCATCTCCATTCAGAGGGGGGAAAAAATCATCTTTATTCCAGGAGGAAAAATCATCTCCATTCCGAGGGAAGGGGGAAAATCATCTCCATGTCAGGGTGAAAAAGTCATCTTCATTCTAGGGGGGGGAAATAATCTCTATTCTAGGGGGGAAACAAAAATAATCTCCATTCTAGGGGGAAAAAAATATCATCTCCATTCTAGAGGGGAAAAATAATCTCTATTCCAGGGGGGAAAATATCATCTCCATTCTGGAGGGGGGAAATAATCTCTATTCCAGGGGGGAAAAAATATCATCTCCATTCTAGGGGAAAAAAAATCATCTCCATTCAGGGGTGGGAGAAATAATCTCCATTTCAAGGGGGAAAAATTATCTTTATTCCAGGAGGAAAAATCATCTCCATTCCGGGGGAGGGGTGAAAAAATCATCTCCATTTCAAGGGGGAAAAATCATCTCTATTTCAAGGGTGGGAGAAAAAAAAATCATCTCTATTCCAGGGGGGAAAAATCATCTCCATTCAGGGAGGGAGAAAAAATCATCTCCATTTCAAGGGGGAAAAATCATCTCTATTTCGGGGGGGGGGGGAATAATTTCCATTCAGGGGGGGGAAAATAATCTCCACTCCAGGGGTGGGGGGGAAATCATCTTTATTCCAGGGGGGAAAAAATATCATCTCAATTTCAGGGGGGAAAAAATCATCTCTATTCTAGGGGGGAAGATAAAATCATCTCCATTCCGGGGTAGGTGGGTGGCGGGTCTGGGGTGGGATCTGCCTGCAAACCCCCAGGGCCCCCCGTGCTGGTACCATCACCCAGTGAGGCACAGCCCCACATCTGGAAGGGATTGTGCCGGGAAGGGCGGATGAAGCCTTCGCACCGCACCCTCCTCTCCCTCCCTCCCTCCCATGCCGGTGAAGGCCTGGCCCCAAATAACCCCCCCGGAGCGGCGGTCACCCCCGGGAAGGGCACGGATTCCCTGTGCCGCTGCCAGGGCAGCAGCAGCAGCCCCAGCTGGCTCAGCCTGCGGAAACATCCGGCACCATCCACCCCCTTTTCCCGGCAGAAATCCTCGCAAACCGCAGAAATCCCGAGTGCAAACCCCCCCAGCCCGGGCAGGGCTCCATCGCTGCTCAGGGACCCCCCCAAAATGCTGTCGGTGCCCCAGAGCCCCTCCTGGGAGGATTGGGGGGTGCTTGGGGATGTTTCCCCCTCCTCAGTGCTGGGAGGGGCTGTTGGGTACCCCCACCCCATAAAGGAGCTGAAGGTGTTTGGGGTCACCCCAATTTGGGAGAGAACACGGGGGGCTCCTCTGTGTGCGGGGTGAAGCCTGAGCAAGGCCAGGTCACCGCTGTCCCCCTCCCCACGTCCCCACAAATGTTCGGCAGCTGGCGGGACGCGGCCCCCACCCCCCGCCTCTGGCCACGGCCACGGCCGCTGCGGAAATGAGACACAGCTGGAAACACAGCTGGACGGCGAGAGCGAGCCCGGCCCGGCCCCGCGGCCGCTGCGACCCCCGGCTGTGCGGCGGGACGGAGCACACGTGCCCCGGAGCTCTGCCGGGCGGCCCCGGCGGGGGCTGACCCGGGCTGGGAGCCGTGCTCAGCTCCAGGACCTGCCCTGCTTCCAAACCCTGCCCTGGGCTGGCGACCCTCACTCAGCTCCAGGACCCCTCCTCAGCTCCAGGACCCTGCCCTGGTTCATGACCCTTAATTCCAGGACCCTTATTCAGCTCCAGGACCCTGCCCTGCCTCTGGACCCTCACTCAGCTCCAGGACCCTGCCCTGCCTCTGGACCCTCACTCAGCTCCAGGGACCCCGAACTGATTCCAGACCCTTAATTCCAGGACCCTTACTCAGCTCCAGGACCCTGCCCTGCCTCTGGACCCTCACTCAGCTCCAGGACCCTGACCTGATTCCAGACCCTTAATTCCAGGACCCTTACTCAGCTCCAGGACCTTTCTCAGCTCCAGTACTCTGCCCTGGTTCCAGACCCTTACTCAACTCCAGGACCTTTATTCAGCTCCAGGACCCCTGCTCAGTTCCAGGACCCTGCCCTGGGCCAGGACCCCTCCTCAGCTCCAGGACCCTGCCGTGGGCTGAGACCCTCACTCAGCTCCAGGACCCCTCCTCAACTTCAGAACCCTGCCCTGGTTCTAAAGCCTTAACTCCAGGACCCTTATTCAGCTCTAGGACTCCTCCTCAGCTCCAGAACCCTACCTCAGCTCCAGGACCTTTCCTGGATCTGGACCTTTCCTCAGCTCCAGGAATCTGTCCTGGTTCCAAAACCTTAACTCCAGGACCTTTATTCAGCTCCAGAACCCTGCCCTGGATCCAAAACCTTACTCAGCTGCAGGACCCCACCCGGGAGCCCAACGCTGGGACCCTCACTCAGCTCCAGGACCCTGCCTGGTTCTAACTTAACGACCTATCCCAGGACCTGCCAGTCAACCTTAACTCCAGGACTTTCACTCAGCCCGACCTGGCTTTTTGGACCCTTATCAGCTTCAGGACCTACCAGTCAGGACCCTGCCCCCAGTTCCAAACCCTTAACCCCAGGACCCTTATTCAGCTCCAGGACTTTGGTCTGGGACCCTCAGCTCCAGGACCCTGCCCTGGTTCTGGACCCTTCCTCAACCCCAGGGCCCCGCCCGGGCCCCAGACCCTGATCCAGCCCAACCCTGGGACCCTCACTCAGCTCCAGAACCCGCCTGCCAGACCCTGACCAGCCACCGGACCTTCCCATTACGATCGCCCAGCCCGGACCTTCCATTACCGGATCGCCCAGCCCCGACCTTCCAGCCGGCACCCCACCGTTCCAGCCACGAGGGACCCCAAGGTGAGATCACAGCCATCCCCCGGACCCTGCCCCGCATCCCGCACCCTCCGGGGGCTGGGGCCCGCCCGGCTGCTTCTCATTTCCAGGGCCATAAAGGCCTTTAACGACCGGCCATTTATAACCGCTGTAAAGCCCCTAATCACCGCCAGAGCCAGCGCAGACACAAAGGCTCCCGCCTGCTCCTCCGCCCTCCCACCTCCCGCCGCATTTTGGGGCTCGCACAGCTTTTCCCACCCCCACCCGGGTGAAATGAGCCCCCAAAACCCCGCAAGCTCCGTGGGATGCTCGGCCCCCAGCATTGCGGGAGGATCAAAATCCCCCCAAAAAAAGAGGAATGGCCTGTCCTGCTGTACCCCAAAAGCCTCCCTCGGGTTCCAGCGCCCCGAGCCAAGCGCAGCCACGTAAACACGAGGAAAAGCTGGAAAAAATGACGCACGGCGGGGGCTCGGGGCCGCGGCCAGCCCGGCGGGGGCGGCTGCGGGCTCGGCACCGGCACCGCTCCCGGTAACGGCGGCACCGGGGAGAAAACGAGGTGCAGGGGGGTCGGGAAGGGGCCAGCTCGGCTCTGGCAGGAAGAGGAGGTGGAGGAAGAGCAGATGGCGGAGGGTGCCGGGTGATGGCCCGGTAAGAGACCCCCCGCTCCCGCCCACCGGCACCGGGGGCTCCTCCCGCCGCCAGCCAAGGGAAGAGCTCTTGAATCATTTCTTTTTAATTAGGATTTTGCACATAAAGCTTTCAGTTCAAAGCGGTTCCCGACAAGGATCGGGCTGCCCTCCGGGGGTGTTCCCGGGGCAGCGCTGGGGGAATTCACCCCGGGACCCCCAAGGTCACCCCCGGGGCAGCGCGGGGGGCTCGGGCAGGATGGGGCGATGCTGCTCGTCCTGCCCGGCTTCATCCCGCGCCTTGCATGATGTGGAAAGTGGAATTTCACCAATTAAAGCGGCTCCCAGAGCAGGGACTTTGCAGAGGGATGTGACCTTAACTCCGGAGCGGGACTTTTTGCACAGGGATGAGATCCCAGCTCCAGGAGCAGGGACTTTGCAGAGGGATGTGATCCCAGCTCCGGAGCAGAACGGGACATTTTGCACAGGGATGTGACCCCACCTCCCGGAGCAGGGATTTTGCAGAGGGATGCGATCCCAGCTCCGGAGTGGAGCCAGGACTCTGCAGAGGGATGTGATCCCAGCTCCCAGAGCAGGGATTTTGCACAGGGATGTGACCCCACCTCCCGGAGCAGGGATTTGGCAGAGGGATGCGATCCCAGCCGCAGCCCCCAGGCAGATCCCGGCGCCCACAGAGGTAGTTTGGGGAGGAGGATGGAGCCTGCTCCACTCCCCACGCCCCAGCAATGGGGGCGGTGTGCTCAGGATGCCCCAAAGTCTCTCCAGCAGCCCCGAAGCGTTTTGGGGGTGCAGAATCCCAGAGACCCTCTTTCTTGGAGGGGAGATTTATCTCTCCGCCTGGAGGGGGAAGAGCAGGTTGGGGACAACATCCACCAGGCCCTGCCCACGCCATGGGACAGGGCACAAAGCTACGCAGCCTCGGGGACAGGGCCGCGGGCTCTCCTCAGCCACGGGACCATGCAGGGGCCTCACGGGAGCCCGAAGGGCAGGCCGGCTGTGGGGTGTCACTGTGGGACCCCCAGGGTGTCACTCTGAGCCCCCCCAAAGGCAGAACCAGGCTGGGGGTGTCACTGTGGGACCCCTCAGAGGCAGGACTGGCCCTGTTGGCATCACTGTGGGCCCCCCCAAAAAGGCAGGACCACGCTGGGGGTGTCACTCTGAGCCCCCCCAGGGGCAGGACCAGCCCTGTTGGCATCACTCTGGAACCCTCTTAAAAGCAGGACCAGGCTGGGGGCGTCACTCTGGGTCCTCCCACAGGCAGGACCAGGCCAGGGCTGTCACTCTGATCCCCCAGGGTGTCACTGAGCCCCCCAGGGTGTCACTGAGCCCCCCAGGGTGTCCCCTGAGCTCCCCAGGGTGTCACTGAGCCCCCAGGGTGTCACTTGAGCCCCCAGGGTGTCACTGAGCTCCCCAGGGTGTCACTCTGAGCCCCCAGGGTGTCACTGAGTCCCCAGGGTATCACTGAGCCCCCCAAGGTGTCACTGAGCCCCCCAGGGTATCACTGAGCCCCCCAAGGTGTCACTCTGATCCCCAGGGTGTCACTCTGAGCCCCCCAGGGTGTCACTGAGCCCCCCAGGGTGTCACTCTGAGCCCCCAGGGTGTCACTCTGATCCCCCCAGGGTGTCACTGAGCCCCCCAGGGTGTCACTCTGATCCCCCCAGGGTGTCACTCTGATCCCCCAGGGTGTCACCCTGAGCCCCCCAAGGTGTCACTCTGAGCCCCCAGGGTGTCACTGAGCCCCCAGGGTGTCACTGAGCCCCCAGGGTGTCACTCTGATCCCCCAGGGTGTCACTCTGATCCCCCAGGGTGTCACTGAGCCCCCCAGGGTGTCACTCTGAGCCCCCAGGGTGTCACTCTGATCCCCCAGGGTGTCACTCTGAGCCCCCCAGGTGTCACTCTGATCCCCCAGGGTGTCACTTCTGCTCGGGGTTCTGCTGCAGGTGCTGCTCCCACTCCTGCTCCACCACCTTGTAGAGCTCCATGGTGGCTCGGGCATCTTCCACCGAGGAGTGGCCGCTTTTCCCCACCTGTGGGCACAGACACAAAGTGGCCACAGCTCCCAGTTTGGGGGGGCAGCCACAACTGGGAGAGGGGGGGGATGTACAGAGATTAGGGAGTGCAGGCAGCTGTGGGGTGGGGGGATGCAGAAGATTTGGGGGTAGAGGAAGCTCTGGGGGGATGCAGGGAGATTTAGGGGGATACAGGGAGCTTAGGGGGGTATAGAGAGATTTGGGGGGGATGCAGAGAGCTTAGGGGGTAGAGACAGGTTTGGGGGGGATGCAGGGAGCTTAGGAGAGTATAGAGAAACTTAAAGGGATGCAGGCAGATTTGGGGGTACAGGAAGCTCTGGGGGGGTGCAGGGAGCTTAGGGGGTGCAGGGGGATTTAGGGAGGATGCAGGCAGATTTGGGGGTACAGGGAGATTTAGGGGGGTGCAGGGAGCTTAGGGGAGTACAGGCAGATTTGGGGATACAGAGAAAATTGGGGAGGTGCAGACAAAGCTGTGGGATGTGCATAAAGGGAAAAAAACCTCCCAAGGCTGCAGGGGTTGAGCTGACAGGGAAAGGGAAACTGAGGCACGGGGCAGCCTCACTCCAGGACTGGCAGCCACGGCTGAACTCAGGGTGCCTCAGACCTTTCCCCCTCCCTCCCCACTGTCCCCTGGGGTGGTGAGGGGCTGCCCAGGGTACCTGGATGTCCTGGTTGAGCAGGGCCTTGGTGAGGCGTTTCAGGGAGATGTTGACGTTCTCAGGGAAGCCAGCCCTGCGGTTCAGCAGCGGGATCTGCGACGTGTCCCTGGTCAGGGCTTTGGGGTGGCAGTAATGCAGAGCCTTGAAGTCGTTGTGGATGGCGTGGCCCACCACCACCTTGCCAGCAAGGATCTGCAGCACCTGCACGAGAGAGGGGGGTGAGACCCCAGCAGGGCCAGCCCTGCTCTGGGGGAAGTTTCTGCCCCCCTAGGAATGGGGGCAGCCCCTTGGGGCAGTGTGGGGATGAGTGGGGGTGGTGCAGGGTGGGGACAATCCTTGTACCCCTGAGACAATCCCTGTGACCCGCACAGGGCAAGGGTGGACAATCCCTGTGCCCCACAGGGCAGGGGGGGACAATCCCTGTGCCCCACAGGGTAAGGCAGGGACAATCCCTATGCCCCAAGGACAATCCCTGTGCCCCACAGGGCAGGGGGCGACAATCCTTGTGTCCCCGGGACAAACCCTGTGCCCCAGAGGGCAGATGGGGACAATCCCTGTGCCCCCTGGGCTGCAGATCTCAACCCTGTGCCCTCCACCCGTGGCACTGCAACCCCTCACTCCCTGCCCCAGCCCATGAGTTCTCCCCATTGTCCCTGGGACACAGGGATTGTCCCTGTCCTGCCCTCTGAGGATTGTCCCCTCCTGCCCTGTGGGGCACAGGGATTCTCCCTGACTGCCCTATGGGCACAAGGGGCACAGGGGTTGTCCCTCCCTGTCCTGTGGGGCACAGGGATTGTCCCTCCCTGCCATGAGATTATGCCCTGGGCACAGGCATTGTCCCTGACCTGCCCTGTAGGGCACAGGCACTGTCCCCAATTTCCATGTGGGGCACAGGGACTGTCCATGGGGCACAGGGATTGTCCCTGGGGCACAGGCATTGTCCCCCCTGCCCTGTGGGGATCGTCTCCAGGGCACAGGGATTGTCCCCTCCTGCCCTCTGGGGCACAAAGGTTGTCCCCAGGGGCACAGGGATTGTCTCTGGGGTACAGGGACTGTCCCCTCCTGCCCTGCGGGCACAGGGATTGTCCCCAGGGGCACAGGGATTGTCCTTGGGGTACAGGGACTGTCCCCTCCTGCCATGTGGGGCACAAGGATTGTCCCTCCCTGCCCTGTGGCGATTGTCCCCCACACCCCATACCCCACATCCCCATGTCCCCCAAGCCCAGCCCCACACATCCCCGTGCCCATCCCTCTCTGTGTGCCACGCAGGCTGACCTGCTGCTGTGCCCGGCGGAAGGGCACGGCCTGTGCCATGTGCCGCGGGCGGATGCCGCTCCAGCGGGTCCGGTAATCCACGATGGCCGCCTCGGGCCGCACGTACTGGTCGTACACCACGTCCCCCTCATAGGTGACGATGCTGCAGCGCGCCAGGGCGCTGGTGCGACCCCCGGGGCCCGTGCCCACCATCTCACAGTCCAGGGCCACCAGCTTGGAGGGCACCGGGGGGGCACTGCCAGCCCCACGAGCCTTGGCCTTGGCCCCGGTACCGGTGGGGCCCTTCTGGGCCGCCCCCCGAGCCTTGGTCTTGTTCTGAGTGGGGGCACCGGTACCGGTGGGGCCGTTCTGGGCCTCCCCCTGATCTTTCCCCTTGGCTCCGGTACCGGTGACACCGTTCTGTGCCGCCCCCCGAGCCTTGTCCTTGGGGCCGTTCTGCGATACCGGAGAGCACCGGGAGGTGGTGGCAGCACCGTTCTCCTTGGGGCAGCGTTTGGCCCCCCCACGCCGTGTCCGGCCCGGCCGGGGCGCTCCCGGTGCTGCTGCCGGGAGCTGTTTCTGCCGCAGGACCCCGCGGCGCTCGAGCTCCCGGCGCCGCCGCACGAAGTTCTGGTGCTTTCGGTTCCCCGGTTCTTTCTTGGAGCGGCGCTCCGGGGCGGAGAAGTCAACGTTGAGGATCAGATCGTCCATGGCGGGGACGCTGTGGGGCGGAGAGGGGGGTCAGCGGCGGGACCCTGGGCACCGGGAAACCCCGGGTACCGGGAACCCCCCACCCCCGGGACTCCTGGCACTGGGAACTCCCGGACCGCCGGTACCGGGACACCCCGACCCCCGGGACTCCTGGTACCGAGAATCTCCGACCACCGGACTCTCGGCACCGGGAAACCCCGACCCTCGGGACTCCCGGTACCGACAGCCCCCGACCCAAGGGAGTGCCGGTATCGGGAAACCCCGACCCCCGGGACTCCCGGCCCCGGCAATCCCCGACCCCCGGTACCGGAGCCCCCCGGTTTCGCCCATACCCCCGCTCACCTCCGCCCCCGGAACCGGAAGTTCCCGGGAAACACGCGGCCGGCTCGGTCCCGGCAGTGACGTCATCCGCGCGCGCCGCGGCGGGAACTCGGCGGCGCCGGGCTCTGAGGGACACGCGCGCGGCCGCGCGGCGTCTGCGTGACGTGTGTGATGACGTCAGATCGACGTCACAGAGCATCGGCGACGACATGCCCGGTGTGGCGGCCGGGCCGGTGACGTCACGGGTGCCCGGGGGTGAGTGATGTCATGGCGACTCGGTGTGTGGGGGTTGGTGTCACTGCTGCGTGACGTCACGGCGGGCCGCGTTCACGCGTGACGTCACTACCGAATGACGTCATATGTGTGCTGAATGGCGTGGGCAGAGCCCGGGAGGGGTGAGAGTGCCAGGGTGGCCTCAGGGTACCAGGGCGGCTTCACGGTGCAAGGGCTGAGGGTGAGAGTGCCAGGGTGTCTCAGGGTGCCAGCGTGGCTTCAGGGTGCCATTGCTGATGTCCCCCAGGAGCCGCCATGGCGGCCGCGCCCCGTGCTGCCCCAGAGCCGTCATGGCAGCGCCCGGAGCAGCGCAGAGCCGCCGACATCATCCGCCTGCTGAGCCTCTACCGGCCCCTGCTCGACGCCTTCGTCATTGTGAGTGTCCCGGAGCTGTGCCCGGGCTGTGCCCACTGAGCTGTGACCCCACTGAGCTGTGATCCCTATTCTGTCCCCCAGGGCTGTGTCCCTCAGGCTGTGACCCCTGAGCTCTGACCCCTGAACTGTCCCCTTAGGCTGTGCCCTCTCCAAGCCGTGGCCCCCCAACCTGTGACGCCCAATCTGTCCCCCCCACGCTGCCCCCTGTCCCCGCAGGATTTCTTCACGGAGGACCTGTGGTCCCAGCTGCCCCCATCCTGGCAGCCTGCCCTGGCCGGTGCCACCCCGGAGCAGCTGGCCGGGTTCCTGGGGGGCCGGGGGGGCCCGGGGGCGGCCTGGCCGCTGTCCCTGCTGGCATTCGGGGCCGCTGCCCGTGCCCTGGCCTTCCCCCGGGGCTGCCCGGGATCGGCCCCGCGCCCGCCGTGCCAGAGCTGCCGCCTGCCCCCGCTGCTGCGCCGCCACGTCAAACCCAAAAAACAGCACGAGATCCAGCGCCTGGGCAAGGTGGGTGCCCCGAGCCGTGCCCTGAGCCCCCAGCCCCCCCAAGAGCCCCCTGAGAGCCGCTCTCCCCACAGCTGCTGCAGAGGCTGAGCTGCGCCACCGGCTGTGAGCACGTGGTGGATGTTGGAGCAGGGCAGGTGAGAGCAGGGGGACAGGGAGGGGGGTCCTGGGGATCTCCCAGCCCAGCTGAGCCCCTGTGCCCCCCAGGGATCCCCCCATGTCCTTCCCCCACCCCATCTGACCCCTGTCCTCCCCAGGGCCACCTGTCCCGGTTCCTGTCCTTCGCCCTGGGGCTCAGGGTCACTGCCGTGGAGAGCGATGCCCGCCTGTCGGCCCTGGCCGAGCGCTTTGACCAGGAGCTGCTGCAGGAGCTGGCCAAACCCAGAGCCCTGGCACACAGGAGACCCTCCCCGTGCCCCCCCTGTGCCCCCCAGCACATCCCCGGCCGCCTGGACCCCGCAGCCCCCTGGGGGGAGCTCCTGCTGCCCCCCGACCCGCCGGGAGCCGGCCCTGCTGCCCGCAACCCTCTGGGGGGCCCGGGGGGCTCCGAGGACGGGCACAGGGTGCTGGTGACAGGGCTGCACGCCTGCGGGGACCTCGGGCCTGCCCTGCTGTGCCACTTTGCCCGCAGCCCCGCCGTGGCTGCCGTGGCATTGGTGGGCTGCTGCTACATGAAGCTGTCGAGCGCCCCAGAGCAGCAGCAGCAGCACCCTGGGTACCCGCTGAGCGCCTCGGTGGCGGCACTGCCAGGGCACCAGCTGTCCTACCGGGCACGGGAGGCGGCGTGCCACGCTCTGGAGGAGTACCAGGCACGGCTGAGAGAGGGCAGTGCCCACCTGCGTGCCCACTGCTACCGCGCCGTGCTGGAGAGCCTGATCCGCGCCGCTGAGCCCGGCAAGAGGCACCTGGGGCTGCAGCCTGGCAGGAAGGCACACAGCCTGAGCTTCACACAGTGAGTCTGGGCATGGAGAACGCTCCTTCTGCATCCCCCAGTGGGCACCAGAGAGTTTGGGCATTGGGAACCCCATTGTGCATCCCCTGGTGGGCACCAGTGAGTCTGGGCATGGGGAATGCCCCTTATGCATCCATCGCCTGGTGGGCACCAGTGAGTCTGGGCATGGGAACCCCATTGTGCATCCCCTGGTGGGCACCACTGAGTTTGGGCATAGGGACCTCATTCTGCATCCCTTGGTGGGCACCAGTGAGTCTGGGCATGGGGAATGCTCCTTGTGCATCCCCTGGTGGGCACCAGTGAGTCTGGGCATGGGGATCTCCTTCTGCATCCCCTGGTGGGCACCAGTGAGTCTGGGCATGGGGAATGCTCCTTGTGCATCCCCTGGTGGGCACCAGTGAGTCTGGGCATGGGGAATGCCCCTTATGCATCCATCCCCTGGTGGGCACCAGCGAGCCCTTTCTGGGAGATCTGCTGAGTCTGGGGATGGAGGATCCTTTTCTGGAACTTTCCTTGTGAGTCTGGGGAGGGAGAACCCCTTTTTGGGACCCTCTTCATGAGTGTGGGGAGTGGGGTCAACCTCCTGTGTCCCTTCCTGACCCTGCAATGAGTTTGAGGAGGGGGGGACTCCTTTCTAGGACCCTCCTTATGAGTTTGGGAGGAGACTCTTCTGGAACCTCTTGATTGGGAGGAACTCTTTTCTGGAACTCTCCTTTGGGTGGGAGTTATTGGGGAAGAGTTGGGATCAACCCTTCTGTGTCACCCTTTCCTTGACCCCTGCAGTGAGCCTTTGGGGGACGTGGGAGATAGCTGCCCTTTTGGGATCTTCCTCATGCGTTTGGGGCTGGGGGAGCCCTGCCTGGCACTCCCCTGCCCCTCTTCCATGACAGATACGCCCAGCTGGGGCTGCCCCTGGCAGGACTGGACCCAAAGGGGGTCCCACTGGACTCAGGGGCTGTGGGGGCCATGCTGGAGCAGCAGCACAAGGTGGTGGCGTTCTGCACCCTGGGGCAGCTCCTGGCACCCCTTGTGGAGACCCTGATCCTGCTGGACCGGCTGCTCTACCTGCGGGAGCAAGGTGGGCATGGGCACAGATCCTCTCCCTCCTGTTTCCTCTCTCTCTGTTCTCCCAACTCTCCTTTTTCCCTTTTTCCCAGGTTTCCACTGTGCCCTCGTGCCCCTGTTCAACCCCAGGTTCTCCCCACGGAACCTGGTGCTGGTGGCTGCACGGACCCCGCTGGCCACAGCGCTGGCTGGGCTGGCCAAGGACAGTGAGGATGGGCACAGCAGCGAGGATGAGGATGTGGAGGAAGCAGAGACCCCCAGGGAGGGGCAGAACCACCAATAAACCCAGGATTTGTACACTCCAGGGCTGGCTGTGACTTGGTGCCACACTGAAAGCACTGCACACTGCAAACACAACAAATGGAGGGGGTGTTTATTGCAGAGCCCACCTTGGGGGGCTCCCAGCTCCCCCAGTTAATACCAGGAGGATTTCTAGGCCTTCCTCAGGGGGCTCCCAGCTCTCCCAGTTAATACCAGAGATTTCTAGCCGCTTCTCCAGGGGGCTCCTAGCTCGTCCCAGTTATACCAGGAGGATTTTTCTAGTGGTCCCAGCTCCCCCAGTTAATACCAGTAGGATTTCTTGGCCCTTCGTGTCTCCACAATGCCCATGGCATCCATGATCTCCTCCTCAAAGGTCTTCAACGACGGCCGGTACGTCTTGGCCAGCGCATCCTCTTGTGATGTGTCCTTGGGGCCATCTGTGTGGGCATGGGGACAACACTGACCCCCCTGTCCCCTCTGTGTGCCCTTCCCCGTGCCCCCAGCCCCCTGTGGCACCCCTCTCACCGATCCACTGCTCGGGCACGATGCCATCCTTGCGTGGCTGCGGGGGCACGGGCAGGATGCGGCCGCTGCGCAGCGACACGCGGACGCGCTCGCCCTCCTCCGTGAACCTCCACTCCACCTCCGTGGGCTTCCTGCGTGGGCACACAGCGTTGGTGACAGGCAGGAGCAAAGTGGGGGACCCCTCAGCGCCCCCCACCCAGTTTTACCGGTCCTCAGGGTCCACCAGGCTGATCTGGCTGAGCAGCAGAGGTGCCTCGCTGGCGATGTAGGTGCTCGAGTATTTGGCGGTGCGGTTGACGTAGCGATAGTGCTGTGAGGGGACACCATGGGGTCACTGATGGCCCTGTGGCCACCTCAGCCTCCCCAGCGCTTCCTGCAGCCCTCCCTGCTGTGGCCTCACCGTGTTCAGTCCTTCCACCACCACCCAGTTGCGGGCTTGCACCACCTGGCTGACCAAGCCCTGCTTCCCCGCGTCCTTCCCGGCCAGCACCTGCACCTGCGGGTGGGGAGAGGGGCACAGGTGTGTGAAAAACGCCCAATCACTTGTTTTTAAAATTTGAAAAGTTTAATAGTAATAAAATGGTTATAAAAAATAGTAATGCAATTAAGAGTAATAATAATTTGGACAAACTGAATTAGGGCAATATGAGACAATAAATACAAAGAGTTATGGATGACCAGGTATCTTTTTCTGGGCAGCACCAGCCTGAAAAAGGACCCACGTTAACAAAGGATTAACCCTTAAAAGCAACAGCCTGTTGCACATTCATACACTTCATACATGATGCATAAATTCCATTCAAACAGGATTCTGTCTGGTCATCATCAGCTTCTTCCTCTGAATCCTAACCGCGCCTTTGAGGCAGGAAGAAGTTCATTTCTTCTGATAATGGTCAATAAATTCTCTTTCTCTGAAAGATTCAGGTGTCCTATGGCTGCTATCTCACTGCAAGTCCTTTCTTTAAAAAAAGTATCCTACACATATCGTTTCTATTTTAACATTTTTTATAACCTAAAACTCTATTTAACACACTACTTCAGAGAATTAACACAGCGTTACTTTCTAACACAACACATCTAATATCCATTTGAATATTTGCGAAAAGCCAATCATAAAATACATGCATTTTTCACAGGGTGGGGCCTCACCGTGTCACCCTTGAACACCTTCCAGTCGTCCTTGGCGATGGGTTCCACGAAGACCTTGCGGCGGCGCTGCCCCGGGGGGTTGCGGAGCCGGGCTGTGGTAGAGTCGGGCGGCCATGTGCCGTGCCGGTAGCCCGGGGGCAGCCGCGGCCGTGCCGCGCTCAGCAGGACCGACAGACGCATGGTGCTGCGGGCTGGGAGGGCAGGGAGCTCTGGGAACACCCCTCATCCTCACCAGGGTCATTGTGTCCAGGTGTGGGTCTGGCAGAGTCACCCCAACCCATCCAGAGCCCCCTCTGAAGGGAGGGAAGCGTCTGGCAGAGCAGCCCCCCACAAATGGGATCCCACAGATTCCCACAGCCCAAAGGGGATCCAGGTACTGCAGAGCCATCCCTTAACTATGGAGGGACCCATGGATCCCACAGACTCTCACTCCCCACAGCCCAAAGGGGATTCAGGTACTGGAGTGCCGTCCCTTAACTATGGAGGGACCCAGGGATCCCACAGGGCACCCCACACCCAAAGGGGACCCCAGTGTTCTGCAAAGCACCCTCTACTTCCAAAGGGGACCTGCAGAGCCGCCCACTCCCCGAGGAGAACCGAGGGGTCACACCTGGCCCTGGTGAGGATGAGGGGGGAACACGGGCAGAGACCCCAGCAAGGAGCACCCAGGGCTCCCACAGAGCTCATTCCCACAGAGGGGGACACGGGCAGAGTCTCTCCCACACCCGAAGGACCCCATGGATACCACAAAGACCCCCCTGACTCCCAGAGCCCCCCCTGACTCCCAATGACCCCTCTGGTTCCCAAAGCCCCCCCACCACCCAAAGGGGACCTGCAGAGCACACACCCCCTCCCCACCAACGGGAACGACACCCGCAGAGCCCCGGCCGCCCCCAAAGGGCCCCGAACCCCATCAAAGCCCCCCAGCACAGCCCCGCAGAGCCCCCTCGGGGGTCCCGGTCCCGACCCCCCTCACCTGAGGGGCCGCGCCGCTCCCGCGCTCCGGGGGCGTGGCCAAGACACGGCGCTGCGGAGGCGCGAGGCACGCCGGGAGTTGTAGTCCTAGCGCGGGGCACGCCGGGAGTTGTGGTCCTAGCGCGGGGCACGCCGGGAGCTGTAGTCCCACCGTCCCTCCAGCCCTCAGCCCCGGCCCACGGTGAGCGGCTGCCGGGAGCTGTAGTCCGGCCACGGCTCCATCTTCTGCCGCTGCCCTCGGGTGCAGGTGCAGGGGACGGTCAGTGCTGTCCTCTGTGCAGGGAGCCAGGCACGGCCTAATTGGCCCAGTTCGGCCTCTCCAGGCCGGGCTGTGCGTGTGGGACAGAGCAGCCAAGGACGGTCACGGCCCTGAGCCTGACACAGCTCACGGAGCGTTTGGCATGGCCCTCGGGCACAGGATGGCATTCTGGGGTGTCCAGAGCCAAACTCGATTATCCTGATTATGCCTGCTCAGGATATTCCACTATTCCAGCATAAAATATGAGTGTTTGGACAAGGCTCTAGGACATTGGGATTGGGAGCATTTTGGGGTGTCCTGAGCAGGGCCAGAGCTCAATGAACCCTGTGGGTCCATTCCCGCTCAGGATATTCCACTATTCCAGCAGAGAAGCCGAGTGCTCGGACAACATTCTTGGAGGTTCATATTGGGAGCATTTTGGGGTGTCCTGCGCAAGGCCCAGAGCACAAAGGACTCGATTATCCTGATTATTCCTGCTCAGGATATTCCACTATTCCAGCATAAAAGCTGAGTGCTTGGACAATGCTCTAAGACACTGGGATTGGGAGAATTTTGGGGTGTCCTGTGCAGGGCCAGAGCAGGACTTGATTATCCTGATGAGTCCCTTCCTGCTCAGTGTCTATTCCACTATCCCAGCATAAAATTTGAGTGCTTGGACAAGGCTCTAGGACACTCAGACAGGGAGCATTTTGGGGTGTCCTGTGCAGGGCCAGAGCTGGACTCAATTATCCTGACAGGTCTCTCCCAGCTCAGGATATTCCACTATTCCAGCATAAAATATGAGTGCTTGGACAACATTCTAAGAGGTTGGCATTGGGAACATGTCCTGTGCAAGGCCAGAGCTCACTAAGCCCTGTGGGTCCCTCCCTGCTCAGGATACCCCATAATTTCATGATCCTAGAGGTCAAGGAGTGTTTAGACAATGCTGGGATTTTGAGGCCAGCAGTGAGAGTGGATCCTTTCGTGTCCCATCCAGCTCAGGTCATTCTGTGATCCTGCAGTTCCTATTTTAACTCCTCTCCAAATCCTTCCCCTGCCCCAGTCCCATCTCTCCCCATGGTCCATGTGTTGCCAGAGAGGCTCTGGCAGCCCCAAAGGGTACCAAACCCCCTCATTCAGGGGGTCCAGGGGCTCACCCAGGTCCCACAAGCACTTTTAAAAAGGCAAGATTCGCTTTTATTTCAAATCAACAGCTCAGCCCCGAGGAATCGCCAACACAAAGCGTGTGCCCACAGCAGGGCAGGCACAGAGCGCTCGGGGGCAGGACCCAGCTGCTCTGCATTCCTCTCTTTTCTTTTTTTTTTTTTTTTGTAGTTTTTTTTGTTTTCTTTTGGAAATTTCCTTGTCTGGAGCTCCGGACACGACGAGCCGGCGTGGGGCAGCACCAGGAGCCAGGGGGAAGGATCAGCTCGCCAGGGAAGCCACTACAGGCTGTGAGGGGCCAAGAACAGAGGCAGGCTCTTGTCAGAACCCCCCAAAACCTGGGGGCTGTGGGGACAGGGCTCAGAGCACCCCCCTCACCTCTCCTTGTGGTCTCTGACGTCCTCCTTGCCCTCCTGCTTGGCCTCGTTGGTGGCCGGTGTGTCGGCGGCGTCGCTGTTCTTGTCCCCCTCTCCTGGGTTGGCTTTGGGCTCCTCCTTGGGGGCCTCTTCGTTGGCCACCTTCTTGTCCCCTTCCTGCCCCTCTGCATCCTTGGGGCGTTTGGGGGAGTCCTGTGGGGGGAATTTGGGTCAGCCCAGTCCCTGTCCCCAACATCCCCAGCCCCTGTCCCAAAAATATCTCCATCCCATGTCCCAAACATTCCAGGTCCCCAACACCCCCATCCCCTGTCCCAAACATACCCCATCCCAAACATCCCCTGTCCCCAACATCCCCACCCCTGTCCCCAACATCCCCATCCCCTCTCCCCAACATGCCCAGCCCTTATTCCAAACATCCCCAGTTCTTGTCCCAAACACCCCCATCCCCTGTCCCTTGTCCCAAATATCTCCATCCCATCCCCATCCCGTCCCAAAAATCTCCATCCCCTGTCCCAAACATCCCCAGCCCTGTCCCAAACATCCCCATCCTGTCCCCCGTCCCAAACATCCCCAGCCCCTGTCCCCACCATTCTGGGTCCCCAACACCCCCATCCCCTCTCCCAACCATCCCATCCCAATCTCTGTCCCAAACATACCCCATCCCAAACATCCCCACCCCTCTCCCCAACATCCCCAGCCCTGTCCCAAACATCCCCTGTCCCCAGCGCCTCTCCCCAAATTCCCAAGCCTCTGTCCCCAAGCCTCTGTCTAACCATCCCAGTCCTAAAATCCCCATCCCCTACCCCAAAATCCCAGCCCTGACCCAAACATCCCCATCCCATCCCAAATATCCTTGTCCGCAACATCCCATCCCCTGTCCCTGTCCCAAACATACCTGTCCCCAAAATCCCCATGCCCTGTCCCAAACATTCTGTCCCCAGCATCCCCTGTGCCCAACATCCCCATGCCCTGTCCCAAAAATCCCCATCCCCATTCCCAACATCCCCATCCCTCTCTCCAACATCCCCAGCCTGTGTCCCAACATCCCTGTCCTAAAAATCCCCATCCCTGTCCCAAACAGCCCTGTCACCAGCATCCCCCCATCCCTGTCCCAAACCTCCCCAGCCCCTGTCCCCAACATCTCCATCCCTGTCCCCTGTCCCAAAAATCTCCATCCCCGTCCAAACCTCCCCATCCTCATCCCAACATCCCCAGCCCTGTCCCAAACATTCCCATCCCCAACATCCCCATCCCCTCTCCCAAACATCCCATCCCATCTCCTGTCCCCAGCCCATCCCCAAACACCCCCATCCCCTGTCCCAAACATCCCCTGTCCCCTGTCCCCAACATCTCCACCCCCAAACATCCCCATTCCAAACATCACCAGCCTCCGTCCCCAACATCTCCAGCCCCTGTCCCAAACATCCCCATTCCCAAATACCCCTATTCCCATCCCAGACATCCCTACCCCCCATCCCCAGCATCCCCATCCCCTGTCCCAAACATGCCCAGCCCCTGTCCCCAGCATCCCCTGTCCCCAACACCCCCATCCCCTCTCCCAACCATCCCATCCCAATCCCTGTCCCAAACATCCCCTGTCCCAAACATCCCCTGTCCCCAACATCCCCACTCCTGTCCTCAACATCCCCATTCCCTCTCCCCAATATCCCTGTCCCAAAAATCTCCATCCCCTGTCCCAAACATCCCCAGCCCGTTCCCAACATCCCCAGCCCCTGTCCCAAAAACCCCCATCCCCTGTCACAAACATCCCCCCCTCCCAAACATCCCCAGCCCTGTCCCAAACATCCCCCATCCCAACATCCCCATCCCCTGTTCCAAACATACCTGTCCCCAACATTCCCATCCCCTGTCCCCAACATCCCCATCCCTGTTCCCAACCTCCTCAACCCCTCTCCCCAACATGCCCAGCCCTTATTCCAAACATCCCCAGTCCTTGTCCCCAACATCCCCATCCCCTGTCCCCTGTCCCAAATATCTCCATCCCATCCCCAACATTCCCAACATCCCCTGTCCCCAAATAACCCCATCCCCTGTCCCAGCCATCCCTGGTCCCAAACATCCCAATCTCCAACATCTCTAGCCCCAGTCCCCAACATCCCATCCCTGGTCCCAAACATTCCCTGTCCCCAGCACCCCCACCCCTGTCCCAAACATCCCCACCCTTGTCCCCAACATCCCCAGCCCTGCCCAGCACCCCCAGTACCTCCAAAGCATCCTCAGCTTTCCTCTTGCTGCCTCCTTTCTCGTTCTTCTCCTTGCTCTGCTCGTCGATCACCAGCTTCCCCTCCTCGTCACTGCTGCCCTCGGCGTTGCCCTTCTTGTCCCCGTCCCCCTCGGGCTCCCGCTCGGCCGCCTCGGGGCAGCTCTTCTTCTGGGTGGGCTGTGGGCATGGAGGGGTTCACAGGGGGCTCCCAGGAGGGAGGAAAGGTTGGGGGGAGCTGGGATGGAGCCCCCCCAGCTCGTGACCCACCTGGTAACCGGAGGCTTTGACCGTGGGGTTGTTCTCGATCTCCCACAAACCTTCGCTGAACCCTTTCCGCTTGTTGGGTTTGCCAAACTTCTCCTTGCACTCCTCGTAGGGGAAGAGGTCTTTGGGGCCCAGGAATGCCCTGTGCCAGGGGAAAAGGGTGAGGGGTGGGAGTAGAGGGGGGGGTCTCACCCCTCCCAAACTCACTGTGAGCCCCAGCTCCCACTCACGTTTCGTGGGTCCCGAAGAAGAAGACTTGGTACTTATTGGAGGAGGATTTGACTGCAGCTTCTGGCATCTCATCAATCTGTGGGACACAAAGGACGGGGTGAGAGGAGAGGGCAGAGACCCCTGGGGCTCCTCAGACCCCAGGACATCCCCTGGGGCTCCTCAGATATCCCCAGGACATCCCCTCCAGTGTCCTATGGATGGGCACAGCTCAGGAAAGGAAAATTAATTGGGAATTAATTTCCTGCTGGCAGGAGGTGCTCAGCAGAACAAGGGGTGCCCACAGGTGTGGGGCCAGCAGGGCTCCCCTTCTCCCACCCCCTGCCCCCCAAATCTCTTATCTAGACCAGCTCAGACACACTCAGCAAATTCAGGCTCAGACCCCAGGACATCTCCTCCAGTGTCCTATGGATGGGCACAGCTCAGGAAAGGAAAATTAATTGGGAATTCCCCATAGTCTGGAGACAGTGTTGGCAGGAAGTGCTCAGCAGAACAAGGGGGTGCCCACGGGTGTGGGGGACAGCAGGGCTCCCCTTCTCCTACAAACTCTACTCTAGACCAGCTCAGACACACTCAGCAAATTCAGGTGCTGCCAGTGATGCCACAGCTCCTCAGATGCCCCCAGGACATCCCCTCCAGTGTCCTGTTGATGGGCACAGCTCAGGAAAGGAAAATTAATTGGGAATCCCCCCACAGTCTGGACACAGAGCTGGCACAGCAGCACTCAGCAGAACAAGGGGTGCCCACAGGTGTGGGGGCCAGCAGGGCTCCCCTTCTCCCACCCCTTCCCCCCTAAATCTCTTATCTAGACCAGCTCAGACACACTCAGCAAATTCAGGCAGTGCCACGGCATCGCCCCCAGCCTGGGCCAGCCCCAGGGACTGGGGTGCCAGGGGAGGACAGCCTGGCCAGAAGGGGGTCAGCAGACAAGGGGACAGCCTGGCAGGGCTCTGGGGTCAGGCAGCAGCCGGTGCCAGCCCCAGGCAGGTGCTGCTCCACCGAGCGTGAATAATCCCGAGGCGCCGAGCAGGAAGGGAGCGAAAGCAACTCCGGCTGCTTTTTATAGCAGCTAAAAATAACCCCCCCTGCAGCCAGCAGCCATAAATTCCCCGAGAAAACCTCAAAGGGAGGTGCAAGGAGCTGAAGGAGGATGCGGGTGGGGGTCTCGGGGCAGGCGCCAGCACGTCACTGTCACCGGGCAGCCGGGGTGCCAGCTCCTGTCCCAGTGCTCTGCTGACTCATGGCACAACCTTCCCTCTGTCACTGTGACCCCCACAGCTTGCCCAGCCTCAGTTTCCCCAGCCAGCAGGGCCAGGGTGCTGTGACAGGGTGGACCTGGCCAAGAGTTTGTCCTGGTTTCCTTCACAGAGCTGGGGATGGCACCAACGCTCATCCCTGTGCTGAGGGGCAGTGCTGGCACAGCCCTGGGGCACACGGAGGGCATGGGGCACTGGGAGGGGCACTGGGGATGTGGTGGAGGCTTGGTGTGATGCCCACTCCTAGCTGGGACGTGCCTTTGTGCCATCCCCACTGCCCAAGCATGGTTTGGGGCACACAGGTCCTGCACCAGGATCCAGGGGGTGTTTGAGGATTATTGACGTGCTCCCACCCACAGCCCTGGGGCTCCTGGCACTGCCATGTCCCAGTGCCACCAGCGGACACTCCATGAGCAGGGACAGTTCCCAGAGGGTCCCTGGCCCATGGTGGCAGCTGGGAGCAGCAGCTCCATCCCTGCGTGGCACCGAAGGTGGAGGAGGGGATGCTGTGACTCAGAGGGGTGGCCACCAGCCCAGCCCAGCCCGGCCCAGCCCAGCCCAGCACGGCCCGGCCCAGCTCCCAGGGAAGCTTCCCCCAGGCCACGCTCCTGCAGGTCAGAGTGTGCCAAAGGCCCCATCAGCCTTGGCACACAGACCCTCCCCATGCCAGGCCTGGACAGGGACCCACAGGGACCCCACAGCCCCTGGCAGTGCCAGCACCCTGCTGGAGATCCCAAATCTCCTTCCCCAAGGAAAGGCAGCAGCTCCAGGATGGCTGCGCTGTGTCACCGTGTCCCCAGCTCAGGAACTGAGGGGCTCCCATGGAGCTGGGACCCCCTGGCAGTGGGAATCCCTGCACAGCCCCCCAAGGGACAGCTGGGACCCCCTGGCAATGGGATTTCAGCCCAACCCATCCCCTCCCAGCCCCCCGAGGGACAAATGGGACCCCCTGGTAATGGGATCCCCTGCCCATCCCTGCCAGCCCCCCATGGGACCGCTGGGACCCCCTGGCACTGGGATTCCCTCCCCAGTGGGATTCCCAGCCCAGCCCCCCATGGGACACCTGGGACCCCCTGGCAATGGGATTCTCTACCCAGCCCACCCCTCCCATCCCTTTATCAGCCCCTCCTGCACCCCCAGGGCATGTGCTGGCTCTATCTGCAGGGCCAGGCAGGGATTTTGGGGTGCGGGGACACAGGGCAGGAGGGTGGCACCCCTTTGGGGACACTGATAATGTAGACAGTGCTAACCCACCCAAAAAACCTCACTGCTCAAACTGGCCCATGATAGGCTTTGTCACAGCCCGTGTCTGTCTGTCCGGACAGTGGCAGCAGACAGACACACGGCTGCAGTGCCAGGGTAAAGTCCAGGTGCCCATTGCTGTCCCCCTGCCAATGGCACCGGTGTCACAGCCCAGGGGCAGCGCCCAGGGGTCTGAAAGGGGCTGGGAATGTCCCCAAGCTCTGGAGCGTGGCAGGGGAGGGACGGGCACAAACCCCTGAGCTGGACTCTGCCCCCAACCTCTGCTCTTCACCTTTGCCACTGCTCCACTGGATCAGCCTGCCCTGCCCTCCCTGCCTCAGTTTCCCCCCTGCAGGACAAGGCTGGCACAGGAATTAATTAATTCATTAATGGAATTAACTCATGTGGGTCACACACGGTCCATGAAGCACATGGGGGAGGGGGGCACATGCACTGGGTGGCACTCCTGAGTCCCATGGGTGCCACCCAGGTGCTCTCCTCAGTCCTGGGGGCATCACTGGGCCCCATCCCAGCAGCACCAGGCTGGCAACGGGCACCAAATTCCAGAGGGAATGGCCCAGAAGGATCCTGACCCTATGGCACAGCTAGGAGAATGGGAGATGCTCAGAAAAGGGATGCCAGGGGGGACGTCAGAGGTGCCAGGAGGGTGTTAGGGGTGCCAAGGAGGGTGTCAGGGGTGCCAGGGAGGGTGTCAGGGGTGCCAGGGAGGGTGGCAGAGGGGCCAGGGGGATGTCAGAGGGCCCAGGGGGGGTGTCAGGGTGCCAGGTGGGGTGTCAGGGGTACCAGGAAGGATGTCAGAGGTGCCGGGGGGGGGGGTCAGGGGGCCCAGGGAGATGGCAGGGGTGCCAGGGGGGGTGTCAGGGTGCCAGGGGGTGTCAGGGAAGATGTCAGAAGGGCCAAGGGAGATGTCAGGGGTGCCAGGGGGCTGTCAGAGACACCAGGGGGGGTGTCAGGGGTATGCCAGAGGTGCCAGGATCCCATGTGCTGCTCCTGCCTCATCCCCTGCCCTGCTCCCTGGCTGTCCCAGAGCTCTGTATGAAAAGGGGCTGCAGATCTGGCAGGGAAGCACCAACAACAAGGGTCTGCCATAAGGGACCCTGCAGAGAAAGGGTGAGGGAAAAAACGAGGCAAGCATCATCCTCCAGTGCCAGCAACTCATCTCCCACTCTGGTGCCTCAGTCTCCCCCCTGTTTAACACTGCCCCTCTCAGGGAGAGCTTTCCACCGAGCTGCTGGTGTTGGAGAACGGCACCAGGTGCCATCCCCAGGGGAAGAAAGGGAGGGAACAACCCCTCCCCCGTCCATTTCTTGCCCTATCTCTGAGCTCCAGCCACACCTGGTTGGAAACAAACACCCCATGGAACGCCACGCGTGGCCGGCTAAGGTTTCATCACAGCACCTGATTAGTCACGGGCAAGCCCTGCCTGATTAGTCACGGTGGGGAGGGCTCTGCTCCTAAACCCCCTTGGCTTTGGGGAGCCCAGCCAGAGGGAGAGGGGAAAAAAACCAAAAAACCATTCCCTGCCTGCCCTAAATATGATGGTGGGGGTCAAATGATGAGATGAGCGGGGTGTGAAATGAGATGAGTGGGAGCTGAGCCCACGAGGCTTTGGAGCCCCGAGCTGGCATCACCCCGGACCCCATTTGGATGGATGAGGGCTGCAGGAGGATGGATCAGCCGGGGGGCAGCATCGCTTTTCCCCCCGAGGGAGGGAAGGAAGAGCAGGCGGTGTGGAAGCTCCCAGGGATCCTCTCTGTGGCTCCTCCTCGCCCAAAGCCGCTTTCAAATGCGCGTTGGGAGGGCCGGTGCCAAATCCGAGCGGCTCCCAACCCCCTCCCGGCCTCCCCGCCAGAACCCGACAAACCAAACAAAAGTTATTCAAATCCGCCAGGGGAAGGGGGGCACTGGGGAGGGATCCTCGGCCTTTAAAGCCCTATCGCCCCCATTCCGTCCTTTTTTTCCGCTCAATTTGGGGTTTGCAGGCAGCCCCCGGTGCCCTTTGCAGCAAGGCCGTGAGGGGAGAGAGTGTGTGTGTGTGTAGGGGGGGGGAGGTGAAAAACACTCCAAGGAAATTTTAAACTGCATCATCAACCGCTTAAAAATAACCAGCGCCGTGTTGTGCAGCCAGAGCTGCCCACGGGCCCCATGGTTTGGGGTTTATGGCGGGGGTCCCGGGCTCATGGCCCCCTCAGGGGACACCCAGGACCCTCAGGGGACACCGGCGGTGCTGGCACATGGTGGGGCCTGCACCCCCTCGGTCCCTTCCCCCCGTCCTAAGTCCTCAATAATTCTATCGATTTTCTAAAACCAAACTCTCGGCGTAAGCGCTGCCACCTCTGTGGCACCTCTGAGGCCACCGAGAACCGGGGGGAAACGCTCGGGGCTCTGCCGGTTTGGCTGAAACCCCCCAAAATCATCAGTGAAGCGCAAAGGGGGCGAGCTGGCCCTTCCCATGAGCGGGAAGGGTTCATGGAGCGGCCCCACGTGGAGCAGGGACCCCCCGGTACCGGTCCCGGGGGATGGAGGGGTCACCCCGGGCTGGCCCAGCCTCGTGCTCCGCTGCCGGTACCGGGGGGTCCCCGCTCCCACGCGGTGCCAGAAGCCACGCGGTCTCCACCCGTGATCTCCCCCTCCCGTCCGTTCCACCGGGAGAGAAATGAATAAACAGCACAAAAAGGGCCCTGGGGGAGCCCGGGATGTTGTTTCCAACACATGAAACCCCCCTTAAAACCCAAAGAAATGTCCCAAAGCGCCTCCGCAAGCCTCGGTACCGAATAACCCCCGAGTCCGCCGGGCCCGGCCTTACATAAGGAGCCGGCAAAGTTGGACCCCGGCCCCGGTGGAAGATCCGGGGTGGGGGGGGGATCAAAGCCTGACCCCCGGTACGGACACACCCCCCCCGCCGCTCCGCTCCACCGGGGCAGCCTGACCCCGGTGCGCCCCATCCCCCCGCGTTATGCAACGGGGAGCACCGGGAGAGAACCGGGAGAGCACCGAGGGTGTCCCACCGCCCTCCCACCCCTTAGCCCAGCTCCTTACCCGGGCAGGCCAGTGCGGGTAACCCTTCATCTTGGCGAAAACCAGGTCCCCGCATTTGTATTCCTTCTGCCGGTTGGACCGGGACATCTTGGCTGGGCTGGCGGCTCCTCCCGGGACCGGGGGAGCGGGCGGGGGGAGGGGGGATGGGGGAGGGGAGGAGGGGGGGTTACGGATGAACTTTGGGAGGCAAAACCCGGCCAGGCAGGGGATTAGCCAAATAAATATAAAAAAAATCTAAAAAAAAAAATCAACAACAGCAAAAAAACCCTCCCAAATGCGAAGGGGGAGAGGCAGCGGCTGCTCTGCCCCCCCGGGCCGGGGTCAGCGGCGGCGCGGCGCAGCGGCGGAGGGCCCGAGCCCCATGCGGTTGTTTGTGTTTGAAATTCAATTGCTCCCTCCCTCGGCCACCCCCCCCACCCCCCCGGCCACCCTTCCCCTTCCTCCTCCTCCTCCTCCTCCTTCTCCTCCTCCTCCTCCCGCTGCCGGTGGATGCGCTCGGAGCTCGCAGCGCTGCCTGGGCGCGCTCACGCACCGCCCGCCCACAGCGCCGTGCGCGCTCCCGGCACCCCAAAAATACCTCAAAGCACCCCAAAAATACCTCAAAATGCCCCAAAAATACCCAAAATGTGCCCCGTGCGGGTGGCACCAACCGCGGTGTGTCACCAGGGGACGGGGAGGGACAGCTCGGTGTGGAACAGGGGGGAGTTGGGTGTTGGAGCGGGCAGAATGGATGGAAAACAGAGGGAAAGGGGGTAAAGACACGCAAAAAGAGGGTGAAACAGCACAAAAATGGTGTAAATAATGTGTAAAGCAGTGCAAACCTGTCATGGGAAAAATAGGTGTAAAACACTGTTAATAACTAGTGTAAAACAGCACCAAAATGGTGTAAGAAACATGTAAAACAGTGTAAAACTATAAGGTGAAAAGCAGGTGTAGAACAGTGCATAACCAGTGTAAAACAGCACCAAAATGGTGTAAGAAACATGTAAAACAGTGCAAAACTATAAGGTGAAAAACAGGTGTAAAACAGTGTAAAACACTGTAAATAACCATTGTAAAACAGCACAAAAATGGTGTAAAAATACCTAAAGCAGTGCAAAACTATAATGGGAAAAACAGGTGCAAAACACTGTAAATAACCAGTGTAAAACAGCAAAATGGTGTAAAAAACATGCAAAAGAGTGCAAAACTGGCATATAATTGTGTAAAACAGTGCAAAAGTGGTTTTAAACTCATGCAAAACCAGTGTAAGAATGCAAAAACAGTGCAAAACAGCACCAAAATGGTGTAAGAAACATGTAAAACAGTGCAAAACTATAAGGTAAAAAACAGGTGTAAATCAGTGTAAAACACTGTAAATAACCAGTGTAAAACAGCACAAAAATGGTGTTAAAAACATGTAAAACAGTGTAAAATGGTAATGGGAAAAACAGGTGTAAAACAGTTCAAAAAGAATGTAAAACAGTGCAAAACTGGAATGTGAAAGGCAGGTGTCAAACAGTGTAAAACATTGTAAATGACCAGTGTAAAACAGCACAAAAATGGTGTAAAAATGTGCAAAGCAGTGAAAAACTAGAATGTGAAAAACAGGTGTAAAACAGTGTCAAACACTGTAAATAACCAGTGTAAATAACCATTGTAAAACAGCACTAAAAATGGCGTAAAAACCATGTAAAACAGTGCAAAACTATAATGTGAAAAACAGGTGTAAAAGAATGTAAAACACTGTAAATAACCAGTGTAAAACAGCACAAAAAATGGTGTAAAAAACATTAAAGCAGTGCAAAACTGGTGTAAAATCGTGTAAAACAGTGCAAACTTGGCATAAAGATATATAAAAATGTAAAACAGTGCAAAACTATAATGTGAAGCCATGAAAAATAGGTGTAAAACAGTGCATAACCAGTATAAAACAGCACCAAAATGGTGTAAAAACCATGTAAAACAGTGTAAAAGTGGCATAAAATGGTGTAAACCAGTGTAAAATTGGCATAAAGATATATAAAACAGTGCAAAACTGGTTTTAAACCAATATAAAACAGTGCAAAACCTATGTGAGACAGTAAAAAACCAGTGTAAAGTTGTCAAATTTGCTGTAAAAAAACAACATACATGGTGAAACTGTGTAAAAAAACAGTGTAAAATGTGCAAAACCAGTGTAAACCCAGCATAAAATGATGTAAACCTGGTGTAGCAGCATCCCTAAAATTTGGAGTAAATAAATTGTCACCTTCAGTCCCAATAAATGTGGATTAAATAAATTTTCACTTTAATCTCAATAAATGGGATTAAATAAATTGTCACTTTAGTGCCAATAAATTGGGATTAAATTGTCACTTTAGTCTCAATAATTTGGGATTAAATAAATTGTCATCTCAGTCTCAATAAATTGGGATTAAATAAATTGTCACCTTAGTCCCAATAATTGGGATTAAATAAATTGTAACCTTAGTCCCAATAAATTGTGAATAAATAAATAAATTGTCACCTTAATCCCAATCAATTGGGATTAAATAAATTGTCACCTTAGTCCCAATCAATTGGGATTAAATAAATTGTCACCTTAATCTCAATAAATTGGGATTAAATGAATTGTCACCTTCAGTCCCAATCAATTTGGAATAAATAAATTGTCACCTGAGTCCCAATCAATTGGGATTAAATAAATTGTCACCTTAGTTCCAGTACATTTGGATTAAATAAATTGTCACCTTCAGTCCCAAAAAATTGGGATTAAATAAATTTTCACCTTAATCTCAATAAATTTGGATTAAATAAATTGTGACTTTAGTCCCAATAAATTGGGATTAAATTGTCACTTTAGTCTCAATAATTTGGGATTAAATTGTCATTTTAGTCCCCGTTTCAGACCAAACCTGGGTGCTGCTGTCCCAACCAAACCTGAGATTAAACTCAGATTAAATTTTCTAAAACCAGAACCTCCACCCTGCCCTGGCAGTCGGGGTTCCTGGGCTGGGCTCCTTTTCTTTCCATCCCCTTGTGCTTTCCTTGGCTTAATTTCTCCTAACGAGCTGCAAATAACACAAATAAATAATCCACAGGGTCAGGGCTGACAGCAGGATCCTGTTCTGGGGGTGAGAACAGAACCCAGGAATCTCCACCTGCTATGGAAAAATGGACAAAGGCCCAGGGAAATGAGGATTTGTGAAAAACACCAGTCACTTGTTTTTAAAATATGAAAAGTTTAATAAAATGGTTATATAAATAGTAATAAAATTAGAGTAATAAAAGTTTGGACAGTTAGGGTTATGATGAGACAATAAAAATAAAGAGTTATGGACAGTTCTGGTACCTTTTTTTGGGTAAAATAAGCCTGAAAAAGGACACATGTTAACAGAGGATCAACTTTTAAAAGTAATAGTTTGTTGCATTTTATACATTTCATACATGATGTAAAAATTCTATTTAAACAAAGGTTTTTTTTGGTCAGTGTCAACTTCTTAATCTTGACAGCATCTTTAGGGCTGAGCGAGGTAGGAAGAAGTTAGTTTTTTCTAATAATGGAGCAATAAATATTTTTATTTAAAGATTTAGGTGTTTTGTGGCTGTTATTTTGGTGTACTTTATTTTTCTCTTTCAAAAAGTATCTTATATAGCATAGTTTCTATTTTAACATTATGTTATAACCTAAAGCTATATTTAACACACTACTTAAGGAAATTAATACAGCATAACTTTCTAACATGACACATACAATATTCATTATAATATTTGCGAAAATCCAATCAAAATACACATTTTTGTCATGGAGGAAAACGGAACTCGTGCGTCCCAGCTCCTGGAATCCTCCCATGCTCCCCAAGGCCTCCATGCCTATTTTTAATTCTGTATTTTTAACACTCCTCAGGCCAGGAGGGGTGGGACGGGGCTGGATTTCACAGTGCTCCAAATCACGCAAGGTTCAGGCTATGCTCTTCATTTATCTCCATTTTGCTTTAATTATTATTAGTATTAATTCAGCTTTTTCATTTATTACCTATAACAATTATTTGGTGCTGCTACTTCACAGCAGCTCTGCTGCGTGTTGGGGACGCAAATTCCAGCCCGGTTTATTGCTTTATTAAGGCCAGAACGAGCCAGAAGGAGGCCAAAAGCATCAAACCAAAAATCAGCAAAGTGCCAGGGGGATAACCCAGCTCCTGGCCAGGCTTTTGCTGGGGCTGGCAGCACTGATCGTGCCCAAACCGTGCCAGGAGCGGAGGATGGCAACGCGGCCTTGTCCCGGTCCCGCCGCGTGGCGCCACAGACTACATTTCCCGTGAGGCCTCGCGGCGGGGCACACAGGGAGGCGGGCACATCGCTGCTTGCGGTGCACGCCGGGAGTTGTAGTCCTGCGCGGCTGCAGCGCGGGCAGCGGGGCGCTGCCGGCAGCCATTACCGGGAGCGCGGAGCCGCCGCCGTCGCCTTGCCTCGCTCCGCGGCCCCGCTGCCGCACGGGGAGGGGCCGCCATGGCGGCGTAGCCTCGCCCCCGCCCGCCCCTTCTTCCCCGCTGCGGGCGCTGAAGGCGCGGCGGCGGCGCGGCCTAGCGCGGAGGGTGGATCCCCGGCCTCGCGTAGCGGCTGCTGCCCGCCAAGGGCCGCCCTCCCCGGGGCCATGTCCCTCGTGGCCTACGCCAGCAGCGAGGAGGACAGCGATGCCGAGGAGCCTGCGGGCGAGGAGGAGGAAGCCGCCGACTCTCCCCCATCCACAGCCGAGCAGCCTTCATCCCGAGGGCTTTTCGCCGCGCTGCCCCCGCCCAGAGCCCCCGCGGTACCCCCGGCCTTCCTCATGGGCCCCCCGCCCACCCTGAGCGGCTTCGGCAGCGCCCCGCCGGGCCAGGCCGGCACCGAGAGCCCCCCAGAACCGGCTGCCAGCGGGGACGGGGCCACGGAGCCCCCCCGGGCCAGGGGGCTCCTCCTGCCGCCCCCCAGGAACGCGGGCACCGCCGCCTCCCCCCTCAGCCCGCCCCCCGCTGCCTCCCCCGGGGCGGGTTTGGGCCTCCCCAAGCCAAAGAAGAGGACGGAGCCGGTGCGGATCGCGGCGCCCGAGCTGCACAAGGGGGATGTGAGTATGGATCAAACCCGAGCCCTTCCCTTCGGGGGTGAAACTTCCCCCTCAGCGGGGCTCTTCCATCTCTCTGTCACACCGAGATGTACCGGGATCTATTGTTGTGTCATCCTCGGGGAGATTTGTCCTGGCTGCCTGCCCTAATGCTAAAGCGCTTTGCAGAATTAAACTGATATAGAAACCTTATTTATAATCAGAATGCAGCCAAACCCAGATTATCTGCACCCTTCTTATTCCTGGAGTTAACGACTTGATAATGTGGAGCTGCAAGGGCGTTGTAGCCCAAAACCATCTTTTGTTTCCTGTGCAGGTGATGGATTTTTCAGCCAGTTTATTGCTTATTTGTCTAAAGGCTTCAGGCGTCTTCTAAACTTTTTGGTGACCATTTCGCTCTCATTTTGTGTGGGTTTTTTTTGTAATTACTGTGCCTTGCAGGCTTGTGAACCCAGACAGTGAGAGCAGGGGAAGGCAGGTCTATTTCCATCTGGTTTTTAAGTCGGGATCCCTGCTGATGAGGTTTCATCCTCTCCCCACTGCTGAGGACAGAGGATGAATTTCCTCTGGGACAGCACTGTCACAGAATCATGGAATGGTTTGGCTTGGAAGGGGCCTTGATGCCCATCTTGTTCCACTCCCTTGCCATGGTCAGAGCACCTTCCACTATCCCAGGTTGCTCCAAGCCCTGTCCAACCTGGCCTTGGACACTTCCAGGGATCCAGAGGCATCCACAGCTTCTCTGTGCACTCTGTGCCAGGCCCTCACCACCCTCACAGAATAAATTTTTCCCTAATATTTTATCTAAACCAGCATCTGGAGTCCTGGAGTGATTTGGGTTGGAAGAGACCCTTAAAACTCATCCTGTTCGCAGTGCCCACAGGCAGGGACAGCTTTCATAGCCCAGCCTGTTGCCACGTGGAGGTGATGGTTGTGTCACTGGTTTTGGTGTGACAGGAATGCCTGTGGCAGTGGGAAGAGCTGAACTGGGGTCATTTCCGTGGGGACAGGTGGAATTATAAACATTGTCCATGAAAAGTGGCCTGGCAGCATTTGGGGGAGCCCAGATGAAGGCAGTGCTGTGTTTGGAGGGGTCACAGAAAAAGGAGGAGAGGACTCAGATTCTCCATCCCTTCCTGCTTCCAATAACCATCCCAGGGTGGCAGATCTCAGAGCTCTGGAGGTTCAGCTTTGGGACAGAGGGATGAGGGATATCCCAGTCCCTCCTTGCAGCAGTGTGGTGGGATTCCAGACAGCTGGAATGAGCAGGGATCTGTTCCTGCCTCACCCCTCTCTGTGCTCTGCTGTGACCACACAATCTGCAGCTTCTCAGTGTTGAGCAGATGAATTTGGAAGGGACAAAATGTCCCTTAAACTGGAGCTGGTGTGAGCAGTTCCCACTTGGGGTTCCTGGGGGTCCCTTGGCCTGTGGCTGACATCCTCAGTTCCCTGTTTCTCCTTAAAACCCCTCCCATGGCTGTGGTTCACCCCCTGGAGATGCTCCAGGGCACCTGCAGTGTCTCCCAACTCTCTGTATTTATGCAAATTCCTTGTCTTTCCCTGTTTATGATTTATGGTTTATGATTTGGAGGCAAACTGGCACAAGCCCTCAATCCCTGCTGCCTCTTCCAACTTCTCTGAGGAGCCATGAAATGATAAAGATACCTTTTCTGCTGCCAGCCAGGCTTTCCACATAAGTTTTAACCAGATATTTAGCAATTTCAGCGTTTTTGGGAACAATTCTTTGTATCCCTGCAGGGAACTTTGCATCCTTTGTGTGGTTTGTGCTTCCCCTCCAGTAACTCTGTTGTTGTTTGTCCCTGACCTGTAGCTGTGCACCTGCAGTTCTTCCCTCCCTTTGGGTTTATTTTGCTGGGATTTATTAGCATGACTTTTTCAGTTTGCTGTCTCAAGTTGTGCTGAGCTCTGGTTTTTCTCTCTCAGTCAGATTCAGAGGAAGATGAACCAGCAAAGAAAAAAAATACTCTTCAGGTAAGTAACAAGGGCACTTGGTTAAACAATTGTCATGGGAAAAAGTGTTTGACTACTTGTGCAAATCATCCACTCTGATCATCTCATGGCTTTAGGGATATTCCTGAAATCCTGTGGGTTTTCAAGTCCTTCCTTTTGGGCACTTTCACCTATTTAAGTCTTGGTGAAAGAGGCATTAATTTGGGAATTGGGCAGATATTTTCAACATTTCTCTTCAGAATCCTCTTGGCTTTTTATGCAGTGTATTCAGAGTGGCCAAATGGTGAGAAACCCACAACAAGTGTTAGAATTGGGGGGATAACTGGCAGCAAGTCATGAAAAGTGAATAATCTGCCTCTTTTCTTGCTGGGATCCATTTGTCCACACCGATCACCTTGGGCAGATACTTGAATAGAGCAGATATTTGTAACATTCACATTTGCCTTCAGAATACCCCTGGCTTTTTATACAGTGCAGAGTGGCCAAGCAGTGAGAAACCCACAAGAGGTGTTAGAATGGAGAGGGATAATTGGCAGTAAGTCATGAAAAGTGAATAATCTGCCTATTTTCTTTCTGGGATCCATTTGTCCACACTGATCTCCTTGTGTAAATCATCCACACTGAACACCTTGGGCAGATATTTGAATTGGGCCGATATTTGCAACAATTCCCTTCAGAATCCCCCTGGCTTTTTGTGCAGTGCATTCAGAGTGGCCAAGCAGTGAGAAACCCACAAGAAGTGTTAGAATTGGGGGGGATAATTGTCAGGAAGTCATGAAAAGTGAATAATCTGCCTATTTTCTTTCTGGGATCCGTTTGTCCACACTGATCACCTTGTGTAAATTGTCCACACTCTCCACACTGATTACCTCATGCCTTTAGGAATATTCCTGAAATCCTGTGGGTTTTCAAGTCCTTTCTTTTGGGCACTTTCACCAATTTAAGTCTTGGCTAAAGAGGCACTAATTTATGAATTGGGCAGATATTTGCAACATTCACATTTCCCTTTGAAACTCCCCCCCAGGGTTTTTATGCAGTGAGAACAGCCAAGCAGTGAGAAACCCACAAAAAGTGTTAGAATTGGGGGAAATAATTAGAAAGGAAAAGTGAATAATCTGCCTTTTTTCTTTCTGGGATCCATTTGTCCCCACTCATCACCTTGTCTCAATCATCCACACTGATCACCTTGGATAGATATTTGCCACATTTCCCTTCAGAACTCCTCCCAGGGGTTTTAGCCAGTGCAGAATGGCCAAGCAGTGAGAAAGTGTTAGAATTGAGGGGGATAACTGTAAGGAAGTAATGAAAAGTGAATAATCTCCTTCTTTCCTTTCTCTGATCCATTTGTCCTGCGTGGACATCACCAGGGACGCAGCGAGGGCTCCGGCTTGTCCGCTCTGCTCCCTCAGCCCAAAAACACGCCAGTGAAAGAGACCAACCGCTTGCTCCTGCCCTACGCCTTCTCCAGGAAAGCAGGAGAAAACTCCTCTGACTCCAAGCCTGCCAAGCCCCCCAGCTCTTCCTCCAAACCCAAAGCCGTGCCCAAGCCGGCCGTGCCCACCACCCCGTCCCCGTCGGCCATCAAGGCGGCGGCCAAGAGCGCGGCGCTGCAGGTGACCAAGCAGATCACCCAGGAGGAGGAGGACAGCGACGAGGAGGTGCAGCCAGAGAACTACTTCTCCTTGTCGGACAAGAGCGAGCCTGGCACCGTGGGCACCGAGCCCTACCTGTACCCGGGCTTGGAGGAGCCTCCCCCTGGCACGGAGCCGCAGCCGCAGTTCCAGGACGCGGCCGCGAACGCCCCGCTGGAGTTCAAGACAGGGGTGGGCTCCAGTGGAGTTCAGCACAGCTGGGCACCCAAAGCCACTGAGGACTACAGCAGCCAGCCCTATGGGCAGTTCCCCTCTGCCTATGGAGAGCCTGGGGGGTACTACCAGGTGGGTTTGTTGGCCAGAGGGGAGGGGAGGGCTTTGAGGAGGTGATTGAGGGGCTCCAGTTGGGTACTGGGGGCTGCTGCTGGGAGTGCAGGCTGTGTGGGGTGCCTGGGCAGGGAATGCAGCCTGTGTGAGGTGCTTGGGGCACAGGGCAGGGAATGCAGCCTGTGTGAGGTACCTGGGCAGGGAATGCAGCCTGTGTGAGGTGCTTGGGGCACAGGGCAGGGAATGCAGCCTGTGTGAGGTGCCTGGGCAGGGAATGCAGCCTGTGTGAGATACCTGGGGCACAGGGCAGGGAATGCAGCCCCTGGGAGCTACCTGGGCAGGGAATGCAGCCTGGGTGAGGTACCTGGGACATGGGACAGGGAATGCAGCCTGTGTGTGGTGCCTGGGCAGGGAATGCAGCCTTTGTGAGGTGCTTGGGGCACAGGGCAGGGAATGCGGCCCTTGGGAGCTACCTGGGCAGGGAATGGGGCCTGTGTGAGGTGCTTGGGGCACAGGGCAGGGAATGCAGTCCTTGGGAGCTACCTGGGCAGGGAATGCAGCCTGTGTGAGGTGCCTGGGCAGGGAATGCAGCCTTTGTGAGGTGCTTGGGGCACAGGGCAGGGAATGCAGCCCTTGGGAGCTACCTGGGCAGGGAATGCAGCCTGTGTGAGGTGCCTGGACAGGGAATGCAGTCCTTGGGAGATACCTGGGACATGGGGCAGGGAATGCAGGCTGTGTGGGGTGCCTGGGCAGAGAATGCAGCCTGTGTGAGATATCTGGGACACAGGGCAAGGAATGCAGCCTGTGTGAGGTACCTGGGCAGGGAATGCAGCCTGTGTGAGGTGTCTGGGACATGGGGCAGGGAATCCAGCCTATGTGGGGTACCTGGGCAGGGAATGCAGTCCTTGGGAGCTACTTGGGGCACAGGGCAGGGAATGCAGCCCCTGGGAGCTACCTGGGCAGGGAATGCAGCCTGGGTGAGGTACCTGGGACATGGGACAGGGAATGCAGCCTGTGTGTGGTGCCTGGGCAGGGAATGCAGCCTGTGTGAGGTGCTTGGGGCACAGGGCAGGGAATGCAGCCCTTGGGAGCTACCTGGGCAGGGAATGCAGCCTGTGTGTGGTGCCTGAGCAGGGAATGCAGCCTTTGTGAAGTGCTTGGGGCACAGGGCAAGGAATGCAGCCTGTGTGAGGTACCTGGGGCTCAGGGCAGGTAATGCAGCCTGTGTGAGGTACCTGGACAGGGAATGCAGTCCTTGGGAGCTACCTGGGCAGGGAATGCAGCCTGTGTGAGGTGCCTGGGACATGGGACAGGGAATGCAGCCTGTGTGAGGTACCTGGGACATGGGACAGGGAATGCAGCTTTTGTGAAATACATGGGGCAGGGAATGGGGCCTGTGTGAGGTGCCTGGGGCATGGGACAGGGAATGCAGCTTTTGTGAAATACATGGGGCAGGGAATGGAGCCTGTGTGAGGTACCTGGGGCTCAGGGCAGGGAATCCAGCCCAAGCTATCTGGTACAGGGAGCCACTGGGCACAAGGGGATTCCCACACTGTGAGAGATGTTCTTTGCTGGACAGATGTTTAACAGCTGCACTCCTGTGAAAATGCCCTGCATGTGAGGGTGCAGAGTCAGGGCTCACTGGAGCTGCTGTCTGAGCTCTGGTTATTTCTAATAATTCTAATAAATAGAATCCCAGACTGGTTTGGGTTGGAAAGGACCTTAAAGCCCATCCAGTCCCAGGGTTCCAACCTTCCACTATCCCAGGTTGCTCCAAGCCCTGTCCAACCTGGCACTGAGCACTGCCAGGGATGGGGCAGCCACAGCTTCTCTGGGCAGCTTGTGCCAGGACCTCACTGCAAGGGCAGAATTGGGAAGAATTCCTTCCCAATATCCCATCCTGGCAGTGGGAAGCCATTCCCCTTGTCCTGCCACTCCTTGTGAGAAGCCCCTCAGGGTGTTTGTTGCTTTGTCCCTCTGATGGAATCAGCCCACGGGGCGCTCTGTGCCTGGTGCCACTCCAGGATTGCTCTCATGCCAAACTGGTTTCCATTTCCCTCTTTCCCTGCCAGGATTACTACAGCAGTGGGTACTACCCTGAGGTGGAACCAGCCCAGGCCTCACCACAGGAGACCAGCACCGACTCCTCCTTCATCGACGACGAAGCGGTTGGCACCTGATTTTCTGTCCCCAAATCCTGTGCAATTTGGCTTTGAGCTCTGCCAGAACTCAGGAGCCTCTTGGCAGCCCCACTCCTGCCCCCCAGCACTGCCTGGGTTTCCAGGGCTTTGGGCTGGGTGGTTTTTCTGGGGGTGCCTCATGCTGTGTTGTGGGCATGTGTGGGGTCCTGCTCCAGCTGGGTCTGCAGACCTGATAAATACAGAATAGAATCAATTGTTGAGGTTGGAAAAGGCCTCCAAGACCATCACCCAGCACTAAACCATGTCCCCAAGTGCCACATCCATGTGGCTTTTAAATCCTTCTGGGGGTGGGGACTTCACCACTGCAGCCTGCACAACCCTCAGGGTGGAGGAATTTCCCCTATATCCAACCTCATCTAACCCTGGCACAACTTGAGGCCATTTTCTCTTGTCCTGTCCCTGTTCCCTGGGAGCAGAGCTCACTGGTTGTCCCCTCCTGTCAGGGAATTGTGCAGAGCCAGAATGTCCCCCCTGAGCCTCCCCTGGTGCTCCAGCCCCTTCCCCAGCTTTGTTTGCTTCTCTGGACATGCTCCAGCTCCTCAATATCTTGTCATGAGAGGCCCCAAACTAACCCTAGGCTTGGAGATGCCAGCACAAGGGATGGGCACTGTCTGGAAGCAGCAGCAAATGCTGCTTTCTGCATAGGAAAATGAAATTATAACCTTGATGCTGAGTAGTTTTAGATACTCCGATGTACAACATGCTGAAAATCTCCAAAAGATCAAAACCCCAGCTGGAAAAGTGTTTGCTGTGCCTGGTGTCAGGTCAGTGCTGGGTGTAATTGCAGCTCTTGTGTTCTTCCTTCAGTTCAAACGTCTGCAGGGCAAGAGGAATCGTGGGAGGGAGGAGATCAACTTTGTGGACATCAAAGGTGACGACCAGCTGAGCGGGGCCCAGCAGTGGCTGACCAAATCCTTGACAGAGGAGAAGACCATGAAGTCATTCAGCAAGGTGAGGGTGAGGGAGTCTCTGCTCAGTGCCCAAATCCTGCTGGAGCTGTGCTGGGTGCTGGGCACTCACCAGGGAGGGTAAATAATGACATGTGAGAGCAGTGGAGTTCCTCAGAACACAGCATGTGGGTGGGGAGGGCCAGCCAGGAAGTGTTTCAGCCCCAGGAATCTGCAGTTTAATGGGGAACAAATGCTTGGGATGGCTCTGTGCAGGCACCTCTCCAGGCTGAACAATTCACCCCTTCCTGCTTTTCCAGAAAAAAGGAGATCAGCCCACAGGACAGCAGAGGAGAAAACACCAGATCACATACCTGATCCACCAGGTGAGTGCCCTCCCTGTGGTGTGTGAGCTGATGGGGTGCCAGGGGCTGGCCCTGAGAACCCTCTGGTGAGACCCAGTGGGGTCAGAAGTGAGTCCTGGCCCTGAGGGGATCCCAATCCTGAGATTTCAGCTTTGCTTTTCCCTCCCTGCATGTTCTGAGGCCTTGGGATCCTGTCCTGGATTCTGCCCCAGGGCTGAATCTGAGGGGCTCCCAGTCCTGAGCTTTCAGCTGAGGGGCTCCCAGTCCTGAGCTTTGGGCTGAGGGGCTCCCAGTCCTGAGACTTCAGCTGAGGGGCTCCCAGTCCTGATCTTCCACCTGAGGGCCTCCCAGTCCTGAGCTTTCAGCTTTGCTTTTCCCTTCCTGCATGTTCTGAGGCCTTGGGATCCTGTCCTGTATTCTGCCCTGGGGCTGAATCTGAGGGGCTCCCAGTCCTGATCTTCCATCTGAGGGCCTCCCAGTCCTGAGCTTTGGGCTGAGGGGCTCCCAGTCCTGAGATTTCAGCTGAGGGGCTCCCAGTCCTGATCTTTCAGCTGAGGGGCTCCCAGTCCTGAGCTTTCAGCTTTGCTTTTCCCTCCCTGCACGTTCTGAGGCCCTGGGATCCTGTCCTGGATTCTGCCCCGAGCTTGGCTGCTGAGCCCATCCCCATGAGAAGCTGCTTTTCAGCATCAATGAAATGCCTGTGCATCCCAATTAATCCAGGCCTGTGTCAGGATGATTGTGCAAACCCCTGTCCCCACGAGAAGCTGCTTTTCAGCATCAATGAAATGCCTGTGCATCCCAATTAATCCAGGCTTCTGTCAGGATGATTGTGCAGAGCCCTGTAACGAGGCTTCTGGGCTGAAGGGCTCCCTAATCCACATGAGGCAGGAATGCTGCTGAGTCACTGAAACACACACAGGGTTTAACAGCATCCTCTCCATCTCTGCAGGCCAAGGAGAGGGAGCTGGAACTGAAAAACACATGGTCTGAAAACAAGCTCAGCAGAAGGCAGACTCAAGCCAAGTACGGATTCTGACACATCTGTCCTGCTTTTTGGCTGCTGTCACCTGCTGTGTCCGGTGTCTGCTGGGCTCCTGGAGATCAGCCAGGCCCCAGCATGGAGCTGGGAGGACACTGCACTCCCTGGCCTGGCAGAAGAAGGGGCATTGCAAGCAGGTCCTGAAACTCCAGCTGTAAATCCTTCCCCTCCCTCCTTGTAAATGTGGAAGGTTCCCAGCGGCCAAGGACGGTCCTGAGGCACCACGGGGAACGTGCTGGGTGTGAGGCTGCAGCTCCTGTGCTGAGGGAACAGGCTGGGCCTCCTGACCCTTCAGCAGAGGCTCAATAAACTCCCAGTTCCCACTTTGCTCCTCTCTTGGACTTGCTGTGCATTGAGAATGTCGTTTTCCTTTCTAAAACACGGTGAGTTCCAAGAGCAAGCCTGGCTTTGGAATTTTTCTTTTGGTCCTTACCTTTAAGGTGTCCTCACAGCTGTTTCCTCGTGTCTGGGCTGCTCCAGCACTCCTCTCATGTCAATAATTTTGAAGAATTTTGATATCCTGGTTTTTAATTGGGTGTTTCTGCTCTGGGCTCCACAGGCTGAGCCATGCTGAGGGGGCACCCCTGACCTGCACCACACGTGGAGGGGAGGTTCTCCTGCCTGGCACACTCAGGGCTTTGGGTTACCCTGAGCCATGTGTGCATGTATATTTTCCTTCCTTTTTCCTTCTCTTTCCTTCTCCCCCAGCCCAAGGCCTCCTGTCCTGCCCCAGGCTGTTCTCAGACTCATCAAAGTGAATGTCCCTCGTGTGGCTGCCTGGGACTGAGCTCTGCACTTTCCTCTGGGCACACACAGAGGAGAGCTGCCAACTGTAATTTTTTTTTTTTTTCCAGCTTGTTTGTATCAATTCTGTTTCAATTAAGTGTTGACTTTACCCTCCTGGCTGGGAAGAGGAGACTGCCCAGCCCTAATTTCTTCAAATCAAACCTTTTTTTTATTTTTATTTAAGGAATTCTGTCAAGGTGATGCGACTGCAAATCCTGTGCAGCTCTGCTGGCCCAATCCATGGATCCAAATCTGTGGCATCACTTTGGTGATGCTGAAGGGAGCAGAGAGCTGACCTGGTTATTTAACTTATATTCCCACCAATCTGGGTTTTATTTGGCTCAAATGGCCAATATTTGTTATTCTGGTAAGAAGAACTCCCAAGAGGTGGTTTTTCTCCCATGTTACCTCTTAAAAACAGGCAAACCCCCATGACTGAAGTCTTTTCTTAGAACATTTTAAACTAATCTCATTTTTTAGTTTAGCTCCCTGTATGTTTAGTACTTTGCAGAGCCTGTTTTGAGTATTTGAATGATCAGAATAAAGTTACTGTTGAGTAATTTATTCCTATCTTGTATGTACAGTGAAATCCTCCCAGGAGAGATTTGCTGAAGGAATATATTTCTAAATGAACCCACCCAGCCCTGTTTCCATCACCAGGGGCTCAGATCCTCATCCAGGTACCCTCTTGGCCAGGGGATTTTGCACTGTGGGGGCTGGAACTGCCACGTTCCCCTTTCCATTTCTCCTTGGGGTTATGGCTTGGCTTTAGCACCAAGGGAAGTTCCAAGGGCTCCTGTTCCACTTTCAGCCCTCTGAGACCAACAAAATTCAGGTCTCTGAAAGGTCAGAAGTGGATTTTCCCAGAGATAAAACAGCTACAATCCCCCAACCCTCCTTTTCCCTCCAAGCCATGGTTTGGCCATCCTGGCTCCCTGTTCTGGGAGCACCTCTGGCACTGCCCAGCCCCACTGTGGCTCTGCAGGGTTTGTGCCCCACAGGACAGCCCTGGGACAGTGCTGTCATCCCAAATCTTGTGGCTGAGGAAGCAGGCAGGGCTTGGGGAGGTTCAGTGTAGCATCACTGCAATTTCTGACCAATTTAATATCCAAGTGCATGCACCAACTGTGCCAAACCCATCCCTGTTTTACCTGTAGCCTTTTTCCCAGTTTCTGACCAATTGAATATCCAAGTGCATGCACCAACTGTGCCAAACCCATCCCTGTTTTTCCAGTAACAGTCTTTTCCCCTCATTTTATTACCAGAAGTCTCTTGGAATGTGTTCATGGGTAAGGTCAGGCTCTCCCTGTGCTGTCCAGCAGGGATGGGAAGTTGGAGGAGCAGGTTGGCACTGCCAGCTGGGGCCAACAGCATCCTTGGAGCTCCTCCCAGGGCCAAGGGCTTCCTGCAGTGATGGGGAGGCTGAGGTTGCTCCTGCCAGGATCCAGGTGCTGCCCAGGTGATTTAGGAGCAGTCCCCAGGCAGCTGCTCATACACATTCTCAGCCATGGGCTGCAGGTCCCTGGGGGTGCTCCTGCTGTACACGGGGTCATCCAGCTCCAGCTCCAGCTCTGGGCTCAGCACAACCTGGGGGATCCCAAAGGAGAGGGAATTGAGAGCCAGGAAACAGCACAGGGTTGGTGTTTCAGCCTCCCAGCCCTTGGCTTTGGGTCAGGGACTCAGTTTTTGTAGGGAATTGGAGTGACAGGGTAAGGGGGAATGGTTCTTGCTGCCAGGGATAGGTGGGGTTTTGGGGAGGAATTATTCCCAGTGCCAGAGGGCAGGGATGGATGGGATATTGGGGAGAAATTATTCCCAGTGCCAGAGATAGGTGGGATATTGGGAAGGAATGGCCTCCCACTGCCAGAGATAGGTGGGATATTGAGGAGGAATTCTTCCCACTGCCACAGGGAAGGGTTAGGTGGGATATTGGGGAGGAATTCTTCACAGTGCCAGGGATAGGTGGGATATTGGGAAGGAATTCTTCCCACTGCTAGAGGGAAGGGTTAGGTGGGATATTAGGGAGGGATTCTTCACAGTGCCAGGGATAGGTGGGATATTGGGAAGGAATTCTTCCCACTGCAGAGGGCAGGGATGGATGGGATATTGGGAAGGAATGGCCTCCCACTGCCAGAGATAGGTGGGATATTGGGAAGGAATTCTTCCCAATGCCAGAAGGAAGGGTTGGATGGGATATTGGGAAGGAATTCTTCACAGTGTCACAAATAGGTGGGATATTGGGAAGGAATTCTTCCCAATGCCAGAGGGAAGGGTTGGATGGATATTGGGAAGGAATGGCCTCCCACTGCCAGAGATAGGTGGGATATTGGGAAGGAATTCTTCCCAATGCCAGAAGGAAGGGTTGGATGGGATATTGGGCAGGAATGGCCTCCCAGTGCCAGGGATAGGTGGGATATTGGGAAGGAATTCTTGCCGGAGGGAAGGGTTAGATGGGATATTGGGAAAGAATTCTTCTCTGTAAGGGTGATGAGGCCCTGGCACAAGTTGCCCAGAGAAGCTGTGGTTGCCCCATCCCTGAAGTGTTCCAGGCCAGCTTGGACAGGGCTTGGAGCATCATGGAAGGTGTCCCTGCCCCTGGCAGAGGGTGGAATAGGATGGGCTTCTTTCCAACCCGAACCATTGCAGGTTCCCTGTGCTCCTGGTGTGGAGCAAACCCCGATCCCCCAGACTCCAGGAGCTTTCACTCGTGTTGGGGCTGAGCTCTGGAGCTGCCTTGGGGATGCACCCACCTGTGTGCCCGTGCTGGGAGCTCCTCTGTCCTCCCTGTCCGTGGTGCTGGGAGCCCCCGAGTGCTGCCTCCTCCTGCAGTCCTGGCTGGAAACGCTGCGGAAGAGCCGCCGGTGGGGCCGGCCTTTGGGGGGCAGCGTGGAGAAGGCGTTTTGGGGGGCTTTGGGGGGCCGGGCAGGCACACCCTGCCCAGCCAGAGCCACCTCGGAGTAGATGTTCTCCTCAGGGCTGCCACGGGGCCTCCAGCCGCGGGCCATGGCGTAGAACGGGATGGGCTCCTCGGGAATGGGGGGTCCCTCAGGGGTGGGGGGTCCTCCTGGGATGGGCTCCTGGGCTTTGGTGGGGCTGGGCTCGATCTCCTCGCGGGGCTCAGCGTAGACGTGGAAGCGCATGAGCTGCTGGTACTTGGCCTCGGGGGGCTCGGGGCGGGCGGATTCCTTGTGCACCTGGGCGTAGGGAGCCTCGGGGGCTGCGGCTCTGCTGGAGGGGCTCTGCACCTGGGCATAGGGAGCTTCAGGGGCTGCGGCGCTGCTGGAGGGGCTCTGCAGCCCCCGAGCTGCTCCCCGGGAACTGCTCTTGGCAGGGAGAGACGGCGGAGCCTGGGGGGAGATGGGACAGGGCGGAGGTGAGGGTGGGAGTGGGTGTCACTGCATCCCACCCCTCCTATCCTGTCCTTGGCAGTGCCTCCATTCCCCTGCCCTGGCATAGGTGAGGGTGGCAGTGGGTGTCATTGCATCCCATCCCTCCCATCCTGTCCTTGGGCAGTGCCTCCATCCCCCCTGCCCTGGCACAGGTGATGGTGGGAGTGGATGTCACTGCCCCATCCTGTCCCTGGGCAGTGCCTCCATCCCCCCCGCCCCATTACCTCGGCTCTGGGGGGCTCCAGGGACACGGGGCTGTGCTCCGGGAGCGTGGCCGCTGTTTGGCTCACTGGGGAATGAGCAGCATCACCCTGTGGCCGCCCTCGGGGCTCGTCCTTCTGCGGGGAGAGCAGAGAGCTGTCGGGATGGCTGCGTGCTCAGGGCACACCCAGCTGGGCGCTGGCTCCGTGCTCCTGTTAGCCAGGGTGGCTTCCAAACCCGGCTTTGGTGATGCTTGGCTTTCCCTTGGGAAAATCCCCCGGATGGCTGCAGGTGTTGTGTGTCCCTCGGGTCCCTCCCCTGATAATCCCCTCCCAGGTGTGTCAGTCACCTCTCCTTTCCCCTCCCAGCACTGTCTGTCAGTCCTGGAATTCCAGAAGGAATTGAGTGATTGGCACATTCAAACCCCTGGGGGGCACTGGGCCATCCGGGTGTCCTTTGTCCCTTTGTCCCTGCTTGGTGGCTCCCTGCCCCTTCCCTGGGTTAAAGGAGCAGCAGCCACGGGCTCAGGGAGTTCTGATGGAGCTGGTGCTGCATTCAGAGAATAAAGCTCTGGATCCAAACCCTCCATCAGAGCCGACTCCTTTCCTTCACCATCACCTTAAAGCTTCTCCACAGAGGGAAACCTGAGGAGCAGCCCCTGTTATGGGGGGAAGCTCCATCCCAGCACCACCAGAGCTCCTGCAGGCCTGGAATTGTCCCCACGGGCCCAGTGCAGCACCCAGCCAGCCCAAAGTGTCTGTGGGGCGAAACACCACACACCCAGCCAGCCCAAAGTGTCTGTGGGGTGAAACACCACAGTTGCCACTTTTTGGTTCAGCACCAAGGGCCAGACAAGCTCAAGCATGTCCTGTCCAGCTAGATTGGTAATATTTCAATGTGTAGGGGCTCTCGGGGGCTCTCAGGGACTCTCAGGGGCTCTCAGTGGATCTCAGGAGCTTTCAGGATCTCTCAGGATCTCTCAGGGGCTCTCAGGATCTCTCCTGAGAGAGAGATCTCTCTCAGAGGTTCTCTCAGGGTCTCTCAGAATCTCTCAGGAGCTTTCAGGATCTCTCAGTGGCTCTCAGGATCTTTCAGGGGCTCGCAGGGTCACTCAGGACCTCTCAGGTTCTCTCAGGACTCTCAGGATCTCCCAGGAACTCTCAGGGTTTGTTAGGATCTCTCAGGATCTCTCAGAGCTCTCAGGGACTCTCAGGATCTCTCAGGGGCTCTCAGTGGATCTCAGGAGCTCTCAGGATCTCTCAGGATATCTCAGGAGCTTTCAGGGTCTCTCAGGATCTCTCAGAGGCTCTCAGGATCTCTCAGGGGCACTCAGGATCTCTCAGAATCTCTCAGGAACTCTCAGGATTTCTCAGGGTCTCTCAGGATCTTTCAGGGGCTCGCAGGGTCACTCAGAACCTCTCAGGATCTCTCAGGACCTCTCAGGGGCTCTCAGTGGATCTCAGGAGCTCTCAGGAGCTTTCAGGAGCTCTCAGGAGCTCTCAGGAGCTTTTAGGGTCTCTCAGGATCTCTCAGAGGCTCTCAGAATCTTTCAGGAGCTCTCAGGGGCTCTCAGAGCTCTCAGGGCTTTCAGGATCTCTCAGGGTCACTCAGGACCTCTCAGGTTCTCCCAGGATCTCTCAGGGTTTGTTAGGATCTCTCAGGATCTCCCAGGGTCTCCCAGGGCTCTCAGTTCCAGCACTCACCCGCGTGCAGGGCAGGGCCACGCTGAGGAACTCTCGGTACGGGCTCACCGGGGCCGTGCTGTGGTGCTGCAGCAGCTGGGCCAGCTCGGGGTGGGCGCTGCGCTCGCCCAGGATCACATAGCGCCCGTCAGGCTGCTGGTCCAGGACAAAGTGCCGGCAGCGATCCCTGCCCCTGGGAGGACATGGCATGGGCATGGCATGGCATGGCATGGCACGGCACAGCATTGCATGGCATGGCATGGAATGGCATGGCCACAGCCACCAGGAGGGAACAGAGCAAGGCATGGCATGGCACAGAATGGAACAGCACAGCATGGCACGGCATGGCATGGCATGGGCACAGCCACCGGGAGGGGAGAGAGCATGGCGTGGCATAGTACGGAACAGCACGGCACGGCATGGTATGGCATGGCATGGGTATAGCCACCAGGAGGGAAGAGAGCATGGCATGGCACAGCACGGCATGGCATGACATGAAACAGCACAGCATGAATATGGCACAGCACGGCACGGCATGGCATGGCACAGGAGCAGGGAGGGCCCTGAGTTGGCTGCCCCTCCCCAGCCCTGCCGTGGCTTTGCTCACCTGTAGGACAGGATGGAATGCACAGCATGGCATGGCATGACATGGAACAGCACAGCACGGCACAGCATGGCATGGCACAGCATGGCATGGCACAGCATGGCATGGCACCGCACAGCACAGCACAGCATGGCATGGCATGGCACGGCACAGCACGGCATGGCATGGCACCGCACAGCACAGCATGGCACGGCACAGCACGGCATGGCATGGCACGGCACAGCACGGCATGGCACCGCACAGCACAGCATGGCACGGCACGGGCACAGCAGCCAGGAGCGCCCTGAGCTGGCCACTCCACCCTCAGCCACACCTTTGCCCACCTGTAGGACAGCACGAAGCCCACGGTGCTCTCGCTGAAGCGCACCAGGAAGCAGCCCAGGGGCTGATCCTGCAGCAGCTCCTCTGCCTCCCTGCAGCAATGACACAATGACCCGCTCAACCTCACCCCCTCCCGGTGATCCTGCTCCCTGTCCGGGAGCCCAGGGAGGGGACACCGAGCTGAACACCCCGCCCTGCCCTCCCCGGGCTCACCTGCGGCTGATGAAGCCGTGGAACCACGAGGGCAGCTCCCCCTCGGGGCCCAGCCTGTGCGCCTGGGTCTGCTCGAACCACAGCCTGGTGCGGGCACGCAGCGCCACCCGCTCCTCATCCTCGGGCAGGGACGGCGCTGCTGGGGCTGCCCAGAAACCTGGGGGGACCTGGGACAGCATCAGGAGCTCAGGTGAGGACACACAGCAAGGACATTCTGCTCACAATGTGTCAGGAGCCAGGACATCCCTCTGGCTGGCCTGGATGGCTGCAACCCCTGCCAGGGGGCACAGAGACCCTGGCACAGAGCCCAAAGCACCTCTGGGTTTGATTATAACCCATGGAGCAAATTACCAACCTTGTATGAAGATCTGCAAGCCACAACAGTTTAAGTAGAATATTAGTGAAGCTATCACGGGGTGGAAAAGTAGATTTTGGGGTTTTTGGTATGGGGGTTCAGGAGGCAAGATGGAGGAATCTGGGCATGTCCAGCCTTTCTCCTTCTTCTTCTTGGCCTCCATCTTCTGCTGTGATGGTGACACTTTTAGATTGGTTTAGAGTGGAAGCTCACTGTCTACCATAGGTATTGGGAAGTAATTGTAAATATTGTACAGGTAGTTTTTTGTATAAAGACATAACACCGCCCAGGGGCAGGCAGAGTGCCTGGAACTGTCCTGATGGAGGGACCTCAGCAGGGCAGGAGAAAATTTTTTCTAGATAAGATAAAATAAACAACCTTGAGACCGAGAAATTAAGAGCTCTGACTCCTTCTTCAAGCACCAGGCTGGGAAAAGAAACTTTGGAACTTTTCTTGGGGTCACTCTGAGCAGCAGAGACTGCGACACCAGTGCAGCCCCCTGAGGGTGAGGGAGGACTGGGAGGGTGAGCTGGGTTCGTGTCCACCCTGCTGTCCCCATGTCCTACCCTGCCGTGTCTGCTGGGCCGTCCTGGGGGCTGCTCTGAAGCCCCCAGGGGCTGGCTGGGGGTGCTGCTGGATCCTGCCTTGGCTCTGGCTGTGCTGTCCTCACCGAGGGGCTTGAAGGTGCTGAAGAGGGGCCGGTCCTCATCCATGGAGTGCCCTGTGCCAGGGAGAGGGGAGAGGAAAAGGCTCAGGGCAGGGGGGTCTCCTTTGGGGAGAGCACTCCAAGACACCCCCACAGGCCCTGCTGTCACCATCAGCTTCACCTTGTGCTCCCCAAGCTCAGGCTCAGCACCCTGATCCTCCCCAGGCTGCAAAATGGGGGGGACAGTGACCTTGGCACCCCAGAGGAGAAGGGGAGACACTGATGTAGGTGTGGAGGAGCTCAGGAGGGAGCACATGAATCCTCCAGCCCCTCTGAATCCTCAGTGTGTCAGCTCAGCCCTGGGAAGGGGTGGGAGAGGCTGAGCAGCTCCTGAGGGACCTTGAGCTTGACCCTGAGCTGCCAACACGCAGCAAAACAACGTTAAGGCCCAGCAGAGGCTGGAGGGGGTGGAAGATGCTGGGGCTGGATGGATCTGGGAGGCAAAGCTGAGTCAGAGCAGTGGGTCGAGGCTTTTCTGAGAGCAAGGGGGACCCAGCCACCTTCTCTGAGAGCAAGGAGGGGACCCAGCCACCTTTTCAAGGGGACCCAGCAAAGGCACCCCAGCTCCACCTTTAACCCACAGCAGTGCCCTGCCCAGCCCTGCACCCCTGCAAGCAGGGGAAGATGAGGAAGGTGTTGACAAAGACAAACAAAACACCCCAAAAGTGCACTAACCCAGCTTGGGGAGTGCTGGGAAGGAGAACTGGGGTCAGGTCCTGCCCAGGTCAGGCTGTTGGGGACAATGACACTGTCCCCAGCTCGCTGTGCATCCCCCTGGGGCAGGATGTGCCTCTGAAACCCCGCAGTGCTGAGGTGGGAACGAGTCTGATCAGCCCTGAAACGGGCTGGGAGTTTTGCTCTGTGCGACAGTTCCGGGCTGAACTTCCCCCTTTGGAGAGGGCAAGATCTGGCAGGAAGGGCTGACGTGGCCAGGGGACCCCAATCCCTCTCTTTTCACCCCATTATTGTGCCTTTTGTCCTGCCTTTGGGCAGGGGGGCATCCCTGCACCTCTTGCTCAGGGTTCTCTCCTTGGCTTTGCTGCAAACCCAACCCCAGGCCCCCAAACCCAACACCAGCCCCCAGCCCAAGCTCCTACCTCTGCTCAGTGTCCGTGGCTGGTGATGCAGGGGCAGGGGACAGGCAGGGGACAGGCAGGGGATGGGCAGGACAGGCAGGGGACAAGCAGAATGGGCAGGGGACGAGCAGGATGGGCAGGATAAGAAGGGAACAGGCAGGGGGATGAGCAGGGGACGAGCAGGAGGAGAAGAAGGGGACAGGCAGGATGGGCAGGGGATGGGCAGGAGGACGAGCAGGATGGGCAAGACAGGAAGGGAACAGGCAGGATGGGCAGAGGGACGGGGGGCAGGACAAGGAAGGGAACAGGCAGGGGATGAGTAAGGACGGGCAGGGGGACGGGCAGGGGGATGGGTAGGACAGGCAGGGGACAGGCAGGAGATGAGCAGGGGATGGGAAGGGGACAGGCAGGATGGGCAGGGGGACAGGCAGGAGATGAGCAGGACAGGAAGGGAACAGGCAGGATGGGCAGAGGGACAGGCAGGACAGGAAGGGAACAGGCAGGGAATGAGCAGGATGGGCAGGGGACAGGCAGGAGGACAAGCAGGACAGGTGGGGGATAGGCAGGGAATGAGCAGGAGCACGAGCAGGACAGGAAGGGGACAGGCAGGTAGCAGGCAGGGGACAAGCAGGATAAGAAGAACAGGAAGGGGACGGGCAGAGGACAGGCAGGAGGACGAGCAGGACAGGCAGGGGACAAGCAGGACAGGCAGGGGACAGGCAGGGGACAAGCAGGACAGGCAGGGGACAGGCAGGAGGACGAGCAGGCTGAGGCAGCCCCGCCGCCCTGCCCTGCTCTGCCTCTGCTGCCGGCCACAGGCAGGAAGCAGCGACCAAAGCTGCAAGAGGCTTCATGTGATGGGGAAACGTCACAGGAAGGTGGCATGGTGGCCCTGCGGTGACAGGCAGGTGACAGCGGCAGCCTCGGCACAGGCTGGGCTGTGGCCAGGAGAGCACCGAGGCCACCTGGCCACAGGCAAAGGTGTCATTGTCACTCTTGTCCTGTCTGCATCCTGGGACCTGTCAGTGACGGGAACGGGGAGAGCAGAGCTTGGAGGGGACAGCAGAGGGGACAAAAGAGATCAATGGGGACAGCAGAGCAGGGTGGGGACAGCAGAGCTCAGAGGGGACAGCAGAGCTCAGAGGGGACAGCAGGCTCGGCAGGCCCAGGCTCACACTCTGAGCCCAGATTCTGTCCTGGCATGGTGCAATCCTGCACCATCCCCTTCCTCAGACTCTGGGTGCCAGAGCTGAGCCGTTCTGGGCCGTTCTGGGCCGTTCTGGGCCATTCTGGGCCGTTCTGGAGGCATCAGCAACCGAGCTGCCAATGCTGTGTCTGTGCCACCACGTGTCCTCTGCCACTCTCACCCAGCTGGTGCCAGGCTCCAGCTGGAGCCAGGGCGAGGGCAGTGCCAGGGCCAGGGCAGTGCCAGCCCCGCTGCATCCCATGGGTTGGGAATTTGGGCAGGGATTAGGGCAGGACCAGGCTCATCCATGGCACCATGACAGGGATGGGGGGGTGTTGTTGGTTGGGGGTTTATTTATAAATTATAAATTACAAATGGGGTGGGACTGTTGAGGAGTTTGCTTTGAGCTGTTTTATTCTTTAGTATCAGTCTCATTACATGGTTATGATAATGGGAAGATGTTAACAGTTTACATTTTTGGCAGTAGACAAAGAACTCAATGCTACAACTCACTTTAAAAGTTTTTGACCAATCACACAAAGCAAAAGCACATTGACAATAGTTCCATCCAACCACCATAAGCACACGTACCTTTGGTTAAAACAATGCTTGCTTATTTCCAATACAATGTCTGCTTGTAAGCCTTAAACCACAATGCACAGAGCTCCTTTATTAAGCTTGGAATTTCCTAATATAGGAAGTATAAAAGCATAAAAAAGTATAAAAGTATATCTTGCTAGATATACTTCTCTGTAGCTTAGGGAGTTATTTTAAACAAGCATTAATAACACAAACCATTGTTCTATTTGTCCTTACTTTCTACTTCTTGTATAATTTTTCCCCTTGACAAATTTTGTGGCTACTGCTTAGCTCTAATTGCAGTTCTGCTGTTTCTGAGCCTGCCTTTTGCAGCTTTCCCAAACCCCTCAGATTTTAAGGATTAAAATCCTTAAAATTTAGGATTCCCACAGCTGAGCTGTGTGATGACTTCACAATCCCTGCCGTCCGTCTGTTAAAAACAGGTTAGAAAGTGCTGTAAAATAGTTGATAGATCATTAAACATGTACTGTTAGTTTGGTTATTATATTTCAAAAGGGGTTAAAGGGTAGTTATAAGAAATATGGTACTCATGGTACCATAACACACCTCAGTAAAGTGCACCACGAGCCAGCCTGGACAGAACTGTAATGGCCAATCAAGGCCTTAAACCTTCGTGCAAATGAAGGATGTGAAAAACTCCAATCACTTGGTTTTAAAATTTTAAAAGTTTAATAGTAATAAAATAGTTATAAAAATAGTAATACAATTAGAGTAATAATAGTTTGGACAATTTGAATTAGGACAATATGAGACAATAAATACAAAGAGTTGCGGATGTCTGGGTGCCTTTTTCTGGGCAGCACAAGCCCGAAAAAAGACACCCTTTAACAGAGGATTAACCCTTAAAAACAACAGCCTGCTGCATATTCATGCACCTCTTCATGATGCATAAATTCCATTCAAATACAGGATTCTGTCTGGTCATCATCAGCTTCCTCCTCTGAATGCTAACAGCACCTTTGAGGTGGTGGGAAGAAGTTCATTTCTTCTGATAATGGGGCAATAAATTCTCTTTCTCTGAAAGATTCAGGTGTCCTGTGGCTGCTATCTCACTGCAAGTCCTTTCTTTAAAAAAAGTATCCTACATAGCATCGTTTCTATTTTAACATTTTTTATAACCTAAAACTCTATTTAACACAGTACTTAAGAGAATTAACACAGCATCACTTTCTAACACAACACATATAATATTCATTTGAATATTTGCGAAAAGCCAGTCATAAAATACATGCATTTTTCACAAGGACCCAAAAAGAAACCAATCCAAAGGGACTAAAAAACAATCCAAAGGGGCAAAAAACAGGATAAAAAGGGGATCTGTCCCAGGGAAGCTGTGCTGTTGCACCTGCACAAAAACCCCAACAGCAGGGCTGCAGCATCCTCGATGGGAACGCTCCTGCTTGGCCCACAAACCTCGTTGATTTAGGCCTTTTCTTTTTTATAATAAACTCTGAAATCACTTCAGTCCGCGAGCTTGCTCTCGTGTTTATCACCTCCCCAAAACCTTCAGGGCCTCCCACGTTTCTGTGGCTTCCTGTTTGCGATGCTCACCGGAACGGCGAAAGCGCGGCGTGAGAGGGGACAGCGGCTCATCCCGCCTGGTCCCGGCTGTTCCTCAGGGATCTGAGGCTGGAACCACCAGGAATTATTCCTAAAAGGCTTTTTCTGGCTGCTCTGCGCAGCTGGGGGGTGTTTTCAAGAGGAACGCAAAGAGATCTCCTTGTCCTGAGCTGCTGTGGCCGGAGCCTGGCGCAGCTCCCGGGAATGCAGCGGCTCTGAGGAAGATCCTGGTGCTGAGGAAGGTTCTGGTACTGAGGAAATCCTGGTGCTGAGGAAGGTTCTGGTACTGAGTAAGGTCCTGGTGCTGACGAAGGTCCTGCACTGAGAAAGGTCCTGGCACTGAGGAAATCCTGGTACTGAGGAAGATTCTGGTGCTGAGGAAGGTTCTGATACTGAGTAAGGTCCTGGCGCTGAGGAAAGTCCTGGTACTGAGGAAGGTCCTGGTGCTGAGGAAAGTCCTGGTACTGAGGAAGATCCTGGTGCTGAGGAAGGTCCTGGTACTGAGGAAGGTCCTGCACTGAGGAAAGTCCTGGTGCTGAGGAAATCCTGGTACTGAGGAAGATTCTGGTGCTGAGGAAGGTTCTGGTACTGAGTAAGGTCCTGGTGCTGGGGAAGATCCTGCACTGAGAAAGGTCCTGGCACTGAGGAAATCCTGGTACTGAGGAAGATTCTGGTGCTGAGGAATTCCTGGTGCTGAGGAAGATCCTGTCACTGAGAAAGATCCTGGTGCTGAGGAAGATCCTGGTACTGAGGAAATCCTGGTACTGAGGAAGGTCCTGGTGCTGAGGAAGATCCTGGTGCTGAGGAAGATCCTGGTGCTGAGGAAGGTCCTGGTACTGAGGAAGGTTCTGGTGCTGAGGAAGGTTCTGGTACTGAGGAAGGTCCTGGTGCTGAGGAAGGTCCTGCACTGAGGAAGATCCTGCACTGAGGAAGATCCTGGTGCTGAGGAAGGTCCTGGCACTGAGGAAGAGCCTGGCACTGCCAGGGCTGCTGGAGGAAGGCTGGAGCTGGAGGTGAGTGGTCCCAGCTCCCCATGACACACCCGGTTTGGGGGGCTGGGGGAGGTTGGGGTTCAACGGGTCTTTTTGGGGTCCAATGGGGCTATTTGGCAGTTGGATGCTGAGCTGGGAGCTCATTTTTGGGTTTTGCTGGTGAGTGGCAGCAGGACACGGGGGGACAGGACAGGACAGGACAGGACAGGACAGGACACTCTTCCCCTCCTCTACAGGAGCTCAACGGGCTGTGCCCACCCGTGCCTCAGTTTCCCTCCTTTCAAAAGCAGCACAATGCCAGGGCGTGCCTGACAAGGCTCGGGGCAATGTGTCCCCGGGCCTTGTGTCCATCCCCGGGGGACAAACGGACGCGCTGTCCGCCCACAGACACAGCATGTGGCCAGGGGTGTTGGTCAGCTGCAGCTGCAGCCGCCCCCGGGCATGGACCCGCCCGGGATGGGGCAGCTCCGTGCCGTGCCAGGGCCGTGCCAGGGCCGTGCCAGGGCCGTGCCAGGCCAGCAGAACCCACCCAGGGGATAGGGGACAGGGGACAGGCAGTGAGGAAGAGGCGCTGGTGGATGTGGAGGAAGGCTCGGGGAGGATAAGGGGGGCACAGCTGGGTTTTGGGGGACATTGATTGTCCCTTAGGGTTTGGAGGCTGTTCTTTAGGGTTTGGGGACTGTTCTTTGGGGTTTGGGGACTGTCCTTTAGGGTTTGGGGACTGTCCTTTAGGGTTTGGGGGCTGTCCCTTAGGGCTTGGGGACTGTCCTTAAGGGTTTGGGGACGTTCTACTGTCCTTTAGAATTTGGGGACTGTCCCTTAGGGTTTGGGGACTGTCCCTTAGGGTTTGGGGACTGTCCTTTGGGGTTTGGGGGCTGTCCCTTAGGGCTTGGGGACTGTCCTTAAGGGTTTGGGGACCTCTGACTGTCCCTTAGGATTTGGGGACTGTCCTTTGGGGTTTGGGGGGCCACCGATTGTCCTTTGGGGTTTGGGGACTGTCCTTTAGGGTTTGAGGACTGTCCCTTAGGGTTTGGGGACTGTCCTTTAGGGTTTGGGGACTGTCCTTTAGGGTTTGGGGACTGTCCCTTAGGGTTTGGGGACTGTTCTTTGGGGTTTGGGGTCCACCGATTGTCCTTTAGGGTTTGGGGACTGTTCTTTAGGTTTGGGAACTGTCCTTTAGGGTTTGAGGACTGTCCCTTAGGGTTTGGGGTCCTCTGACTGTCCCTTAGGATTTGGGGATTGTCCTTTGGGGGTCACTGACTGTCCTTTCGGGCTTGGGGATGTTCTACTGTCCTTTAGAATTTGGGGACTGTCCCTTAGGGTTTGGGAACCTCCAACTGTCCTTTAGGGTTTGAGGACTGTCCCTTAGGGTTTGGGGACGTCCTACTGTCCTTTAGAATTTGGGATTGTCCTTTAGGGTTTGAGGAATGTCCCTTAGGGTTTGGGGAATGTCCTTTAGGGTTTGGGGACTGTCCCTTAGGGTTTGGGGAATGTCCCTTAGGGCTTGGGGACTGTCCTTTAGGGTTTGGGGAATGTCCTTTAGGGTTTGGGGACTGTCCTTTAGGGTTTAGGGGCCACTGACTGTCCTTTATATATATAAAAGTAATATTTATTATATAAAAATAATATTATATTATACATAACAACATATTTACATTTAGATATAATATTTATTATATAAATAATATTTATTTATTATATGTATTTATATACAAAATTATAGATATGTAATTGCTATTATTCAATAATATCTATATTATTGCTTGGATAAATATTAGTGTTAGAGGCTGTGGGATTTTAGAGCAGTAAGCATTTGGCCATAGCACGAAGTAGCCACAAATTCCTTGTTACATGACAATATAAAACTTTCTAATTTAATGCCCATTTGCTACAAGGTTTATTTTGCTTTTCTAACTTATCCCCTTTATTCACTTTTACTGCACTGTGGTTATTTTTAGTTAATGGGCTGCTGCTGCATGTATACACATATGCTTTGTTATAACTTTTAAACTTTTAATTCTATATAATCACATTACTATGCTGTAGACTCTTCACCATCTTATCAATACAGTTTCTTCCTTAAATGATATTCTTACTTACAACGATAAAAACATAAATTTATTATTTTTCTATTTAATGTCTGTTTATTTTTACATCAATTTTTAACTTTTAATTTAATTTACATCAACTTTTAACTCTATATAATCACATTGCTATACTGTAGGCTCTTCACGATCTTATCAATACAGTTTCTTACTTAAATGATATTCTTACTTATAACTATAAAAACATAAATTTATTATTTTTCTACTTAATGTCTGTGCACTTTATTTTAATACCCATTTTTAACTTTTAATTTAATTTTTACATCAACTTTTAACTTCATATAATCACATTACTACACTGTAGACTCTTCACCATCTTATCAATACCGTTTCTTACTTAAATTATATTCTTACTTGTTACTATAGAAACATAAGTTTATGGTTTTTCTTAATTATTTATGATTATAAGTTTATGATTTTTCTTTTTCTTTTTTTTTTTTTTTTACTTAATGCCTGTGTACTTTATTTTTACATCAATTTTTGGGCTCCTGGGTGGGGATAATGGCAGGGAGGGGTTGCTCACCCATTAATGGTGTCAGGAAAATTAATCCACAGACATCAGAGGTTTATGTTCAAAAATGAGACAGAGGAGCCCTTTTACTTTGTTTGAATAAAGGGAGAGGCCATGGGGCATTCCCCTGGGGTCTCTCCAATTTTTTGGAGGACCCAGCCTCCTTTTTGTCCCAATTTCCCTCTCCCTTTCCCCATTTCTGAGGTACTTGAGAGGCACAGCCTTCCTTATACCAAAGATTCCCCTCTAATGTATAACCTTCCCTTTTAATTTTTAATTTTTATGGAATTTAGGGGTTTTCCCCATTGTTTCTTTCATCTTTCAATATCCAATTTCATTTATCAGCAAAGTCTATTTTTAAGATCAAATCTCTAAAGTTTATTTTTAAAATCAAATCTCTTTTTCCATTCGTCAAACAGCGGAATCCTTTCTTTTATCTCTCAGTGCTGGTTTTATCTCCCAGCTCGTCTGTAAAGACAAATCCCTCACTCCTCTCAACGTCATGGGCAAACTAGACTCGACTTGGGGAAATTAATTGTGTTTATTACTAATCAAATCAGAGCAGGATAATGAAAAGCAAAACCTTAGCAACATCTTCCACCATTCCTCCCTCCTCAGGCTCTCCCTGCTTCTTCCAGAGGAGCAGGAGATGGGAATGGGGCCCCTTGTGCCCCTTCCCTTCCCTTCCCTTCCCTTCCCTTCCCTTCCTTCCCTTCCCTTCCCTTCCCTTCCCTTCCCTTCCCTTCCCTTCCCTTCCCTTCCCTTCCCTTCCCTTCCCTTCCCTTCCCTTCCCTTCCCTTCCCTTCCCTTCCCTTCCCTTCCCTTCCCTTCCCTTCCCTTCCCTTCCCTTCCCTTCCCTTCCCTTCCCTTCCCTTCCCTTCCCTTCCCTTCCCAAAACTTCCCAAAACTTCCCAAAACTTCCCTTCCCAAAACTTCCCTTCCCTTCCCAAAACTTGCCAAAACTTCCCTTGGTATGGGGGGTTCTGCCAGGGGGCTGGGGGTGGCTGAGCTCACGGTGCTTTCATCTCCTATTAATCTGTTTAAAAAAAAAAACAAACAACCCAAACTTTGTGTTTTCTCTGCATTTTGCACCCCTTGCACACTGAGGGAGGGGGAGGCTGCTGTGACCCCCCCCATCCCTGCTCCTGCCCCATTTCCAAACCCCCCCGAGCAGCTCCTGCAGGTCCTTCCCAAGGGCTCAAAGTCTCCAAATTTCCACCTGCTGGAAAATTCGGTGTAAACTGGGAGAGCTGGGCAGGGGCTGAGCTGTGACACAGCGCTGGGAGTTCCTTTTGGGGGGTTCTGGGGGGATCCTGGGTGGTTCTGGGGGTCCCTGGGCAGGGCCTGATCTCAGATGAAGCACTGGGAATTCCCTTGGAGCATCCTGGGGGGTTCTGGGGTGGTCCCTGCACCCCCAGGTGTGGCTCAGCCCCTGCCCAGGTGCTGCTGCTGCTGCCCCACAGGACGTGGCTGAGCCCAGGGAGGATGAGGAGAGCCAGGGCCTGGCAGGGACCACCAGCCCGGGCAGCGTGGAGGAGACGTATGAGCTGCTGGAGAGGCTGGGCAGGTGAGGGGGGTACGGGCAGGTGAGGGGGGTCCAAACAGGTGAGGGGGGTCTGGGCAGGTGAGTGGGATTTGGGTAAGTGAGCAGGAATTTGAGCAGGTGAGGGCATCTGGGAAGGTGAGGGGGAACCACAACAGGTGAGTGGGATTTGGGTAAGTGAGCAGGGATATGGGAAGGTGAGGGGGATGTGGGTCCAAACAGGTGAGGGGGATCCAAACAGGTGAGGGGGATTCAGGCAGGTGAGTGGGATCTGGATCTGAGCAGGTGAGAAGGACCCACCCCAGGCAAGCAGGTCACAGGCAGGTGAGTGGGATCTGGGCAGGTAAGCAGGAATCCAGGCAGGTGAGTGGGATCTGGGAGGGTAAATGGGATCCAGGCAGGTGAACAGAACCCACCACAGGAGAGCAGGTCACAGGTGAACACAGGGTAGATGGGTATCTGGGCAGGTGAGCAGGGATCCAGGCAGGTGAGTGGGATCTGGGCAGGTGAGGGGGATCTGGATCCAGGCAGGTGAGTTGGATCTAGGCAGGTGAGAAGGTTGCAGGCAGGTGAGCAGGAATCCAGGCAGGTAAGCAGGTTGCAGGCAGGTGAACACAGGGCAGGCAGGGATCAAGGCAGGTGAGTGGGATCCAGATAGGTGAACATGATCTGGGCAGGTGAGCAGGATCTACCACAGATGAGCAGGAATTTGGGCAGGTGAGTGGGATCTGGGCAGGTGAACAGAATCCACCTCAGGTGAGCAGGTTGCAGGCAGGTGAACACAGGGCAGGCAGAAATCCAGGCAGGTGAGGGGGATCTGGGCAGGTGAGCAGGAATTTGGGCAGTGAGGGGGATCTGAGCAGGTGAGTGGGATCCAAACAGGTGAGGGGAATCCAGGCAGGTGAGTGGGATCTGGGAGGGTAAATGGGATCCAGGCAGGTGAACAGAACCCACCACAGGTGAGCAGGTCACAGGTGAACACAGGGCAGGTGGGGATCCAGGCAGGTGAGAGAGATCTGGGAAGGTGAGCAGGAATCCAGGCACATGAGGGGTATCCAGGTAGGTTCAGTGGGATCTGGGCAGGTGAACAGGACCCACCACAGGTGAGCAGGTTGCAGGCAGAAACACAGGGCAAGTAGGAATCCAGGCAGGTGAGTGGGATCTGGGCAGGTAAGTGGGATCTACCACAGGTGAGCAGGAATCCAGGCAGGTGAGCAGGTCACAGGCAGGTGAACACAGGGCAGGTGGGGATCCAGGCAAGTGAGTGGGATCCAGGCAGGTTCAGTGGGATCTGGGCAGGTGAGCAGGACCCACCACAGGTGACTGGGATCCGGGCAGGTGAGTGGGATCTACCACAGGTGAGCAGGAATCCAGGCAGGTGAGCAGGTCACAGGCAGGTGAACACAGGGCAGGCAGGGATCCAGGCAGGTGAGGGGGATCTGGGCAGGTGGGACAGCCCAGAGTGGGATCTGGGCAGATGAGCAGGTTGCAGGCAGGTGAACACAGGGCAGGTGGGGACCCAGGCAGGTGAGTGGGATCTGGGAGGGTGAATGAGATTCAGGCAGGTGAGTGGGATCTGGGCACGTGAGTGGAATCCAGGCAGGTGAGCAGGTTGCAGGCAGGTGAGTGGGGTCTGGGCAGGTGAACACAGGGCAGGATCCAGGCAGGTTCACTGGGGCACAGCTCCATGGTACCCCAGGGATACCCGAATTTCTGGGTTCTCCCCCTGCCCGGTGCCAGCCCAGCCGTGCCCCAGCCTCGCTCTCTCCGCAGCGGCCACTTCGGCGTGGTGAGGCTGTGCCGGGAGCGCAGCACCGGCTCCTTCTACGCCGCCAAATTCCTGAGGATGCGGCGGGGCCGGCCGGGGCTGGAGCGGGCTCAGGTGCAGCGGGAGGTCTCCATCCTCCGGCAGCTCCAGCACCCCAACATCCTGCGGCTCCACGAGCTCTTCAGCAGCCCGGCAGAGGTGGTGCTCGTCCTGGAGCTGTGAGTGGGGTGCCGGAGGGTGGGACCCCCTTTTTGTGGCACGTGTTGGAGGTGGCCGAGCTCCCCTGTCCCCAGGATTGTTATGAATATGAACGAGGCCAAACTTTCTCTGGAGAAAGAGGTTCTCGTTTATTAAAATGGCTGCAAGGAACGGTGTCACAGACATCTTTTGTGAAAAATCCTTTCTTTAGGATTTTTCCCCCTTCTGGGAAGCTGAGGCCCCAGAAGGGGAATGTAAACAATGGTTATCTGCTGCTGTAGAATGCAACAGGTGCACCTGTGATTGGCCCATGTTGCATGTTTACAATTAAGGGCCAATCAAAGGCTGAGCTCTCTCTGGGACAGAATTAGAGAGAGCCCCTTTGTTTATTCATTCCTTTTCTATTCTTAGCATAGCAAGCTTCTGAGACTTTTCTCTCTATTCCTATTAGCATAGTCATACTGTAACATATATCATAAATTAATAAATCCAGCCTTCTGATCATGGAGTCAAGATTCTTGTCTATCTCTTCCCCTCTGCAAGCCCGGCAACAGAATGGAGTACCCAGGATAAGCCTGAGCACCCAAACAGCCAAAAACAGAACAGTGTGCTATCCCCAAGTGCGCTGGGTTGTCCCCACAAAACAAGTTTCCAAAAAGAACCCTGACCCAACCAAACTCCCCCCATTTATAGCCCCCTTTGAGTCCAGGATTTGTCCATTTTGGATCTGCATGGTGATTGGTCCATTTCCAGGCTTCTCATTGGTATTTAATGCCGTTTATTCTGGACCAACTGTTTCTGCAGGGCTTCGAATGATTGCTCAGATCTTCCATCCAATCCCTCTTCAACCTCGCCTTGCCCTGCCACCAAACCCTGGACCCTTCTCCTAGCACATTCTAATAATCCCCACTCTTAACATAATACAATTAACATGACATAACTAATACAATATAATTGAACTACACCCTAATTTAACATAACTTTTACCTATAACAGGATCAGGGGTGGGGAGCTCTTTGACTTCATTGCTGAGAAGGAGATGCTGTCGGAGGAGGAGGCCATCGAGTTCCTGGTGCAGATCCTGAGCGGGGTGGAATACCTGCACGCTCGCCTCATCGCTCACTTCGACCTCAAGGTGGGTATGGCTGGCAAGGGGGGATTATTTACAGACCACAAACGAGATGGGGCTGCTGTGGAACGTGCCTTGAGCTGTTTTATTTTCCAGCATCAGTTATGACAATGGGAAGCTGCCAGCAGCTCACATCCCAGGCAGCAGACAAAGAACTTAATGTTACAACTCACTTTATAAGCTTCTTGACCAATCCCACAAAGCAAAAGCACATTGACAGTAGTTCTATCTAATCACTATAACCACACATACCTTTGGTTAAAACAATGCCTGCTTATTTCAAATACAATACCTGCTTGTGAGCCTTAAAACACAACGCACAGAGCTCCATTATTAAGCTTAAAACTTCCTAATATCTCACTAAATATACTTTTCTACAGCTTAAGGAGTTATTCTAGACAATGTTAATACACAGACCGTTGTTTTATTTGCCCTCAATTTATACTTCTTAGATAATTTTTCTGCTGACAAATCTATGTACAAATCATGGACAGGACAGGACTGCTGTGGAAAGTGCCTTGAGCTGTTTTATTTTCCAGCGTCAGTCTCATTACATGGTTATAACAACGGGAAGATGCCAGCAGCTCACATCCCCATCAGCAGACCAAGAACTCAATGTTACAACTTAGTTTACAAATTTTTTTGACCAATCACACAAAGCAAAAGCACATTGACAGTATTTATATCTGTATAGTATATATTCTATATTGACAGCAGTTCCATCCAACCACTATAAGCACAGGTATCTTTGGTTAAAACAATGCTTGCTTATTTAAAATATAACACCTGCTTGTAAGCCTTAAAACACAACACACAGAGCTCCATTATTAAGCTTTAACCTCCTTAATATCTTGCTAGATAAACTTTTCTGTAGCTTAGAGAGTTATTCTAGACACACATTAATACCATTGTTCTATTTGTCCTTGCTTTTCTACAGTTTAAATAATTTTCCTGCTGACCTATCCCATGGCTGCTGCTTAGCTCCAATCACAGTTCTGCTGTATCTGAGGCCTGCCTTTTGCAGCTTTCCCCAAACCCTCTGATTTTGTGGATTCCCACACGTGGGGACCCCCCATCCTCACTCCCTGGAACCTCTGGGTCACCCCGCTGTGCCCGGCCCTGTTCCCACAGCCCGAGAACATCATGCTGCAGGACAAGGATGTCCCCAAGCCCCGGATCAAGATCATCGACTTCGGGCTGGCCCAGCAGCTGCAGGATGGCATCACCTACAGGAGCCTCTGTGGGACCCCCCAGTACATTGGTAGGGGGCTGGCACATCCCTGGGGGTCCCTGCACCCACCCACCCAGGCCTGCTCCTGTCCCCCTGATGTCCCACCCTGGCTCTGTTTGCCCCCAGCTCCTGAAGTGATCAATTATGAACCACTGAGCCCTGCGACCGACATGTGGTGAGGATTAGAACCTTGGGGGGCAACAGGCTGAGCTGGTGGGTGGGGAGAGCCCCCCCTGGGTGCCACAGGGCATGGGGGGGCCCAGGGAGGGCAGCAGCTGACCCCCACCCCTGCATTTCAGGAGCATCGGAGTCATCACCTACATTCTGTGAGTATGGGGCAACGCTCTCTGTGGCTGGGGGAAACTGAGGCACAGGGACGCTGTGGGTGCTGGTGCTGTCCTGGCACTCAGTGGCTCTGTTGTGTCCCCACAGGCTCAGTGGCCTGTCCCCCTTCCAGGGTGAGACGGATGCTGAGACGCTGTCCAACGTTGTGGCGGGTGCCTACGAGTTTGAGGAGCGCTGCTTCAGCCAGACCTCCGAGCTGGCCAAGGATTTCATCCGCCAGCTGCTGCTGAAGGAGCCACAGTGAGGCCCCAGCCCCATCCCTTCCATCTCCTTCCCATCTCTGCCCCCACCTACACCTCTGTTATCCCCACCTCCAAAATCTCCATCCCCATCTTCATCGTTTCTATGCCCATCTCCATCCCATTCTGGTCTCACCTTCATCCCCATCCCCACCTCCATCGTCCCTATCTCTCTTTCCATCTCCATCCCATTTCTATGGCTATGCCCATCCCTATGGCCATCCCCATTCCCATCCCATCCCATCCCATCCCATCCCATCATCTGCATTCCCAAGCCATCCTTATCTCCTTCCCATCTCTATTTTCCATCTCACTCTCATACCCATCTCCATCCCCACCATCTCCACCTCCATCTTGTTCCCTTCTCCATCCCCACTAGCAAAATCCTGATGCTGAGCCTACCCCTGAGCCTAGCCTTAACTCTAACCCTAACCCTAACCCTGACCCTACGCTTGACCCTAAACATGACCCTGACTCTGACCCTAACCCTGACCCTGACCCTGATCCTGACCCTGACCCTGACCCTAACTCTGAACCTGACCCTGATCCTAACTCTAACCCTACGTTTGACCCAAAACCTGACCCTAACCCTGACCCTAACTCTGACACTAACCCTAACCCTGACCCTAAAGCAAAACCTAACCCTAATCCTGACGCTAAAACAAAACCTAACCCTAACCCTAACCATGACCCTAACTCTGAACCTAACCCTGATCCTAACCCTAACCCTACATTTGACCCAAAACCTGACCCTAACCCTGACCCTAACTCTGACCCTAAACCTAACCCTGACCCTAAAACAAAACCTAACCCTAACCCTAACCACTAACCCTAAACCCTAACCCTAACCCCAACCCTGACCCTAACCCTCGCCCTAACCCTAAGCCTTATCCTGACCCTAACCCTAACCTTAACTCCAACCCTAATCCTGACCTTAACACTGCCCCTGACCCCTTCCCATCCCCACATTGGACCAGTGGGGCCAGGACCCCCAACCCCTCCCTGTGTTCCGCAGGCGCCGCATGAGCGCAGCCGAGTGCCTGGTGCACCCCTGGATCAAGGTGAGCGGCACGGGCAGGGGTGGGGGGCACGGTGACACCCTGGCAGTGGGGTGGGCACACGGGGACAGTGACAGTGACAGTGGCAGTGCCACGTCCTTGTCCCCGCAGCCCCTGAGCAGGAAGCAGGCGCTGAGCCGCAGCCGTTCCTCCATCAACATGAGAAACTTCCGCAAGTTCAACGCCCGCAGGAAGTGGAAGGTGCCCGTTTGTGGGGTCCCAGCATGCCTGAGGAGCCCCCCAGATCTGGGCAGGGACCCCCACCTCAGACCCCTCCCTCTGTGTCCCCCCATAGCTCTCCTACAACACCGTGTCCGCCTGCAACCGCCTGTGCCGCCTGGGGAGGGAGGATGAGGAGCTGGTGAGCCCCCAGATCCCACCCGGTAAGGGCTGGGGAGGGGGGAGAAAGGATTTGGGGGGGGTCTCCCTCCATTTCTCTCTATGGCAATGCCCCCTGTGCTGCAGACCCCCTGTTTTGGGCATCCCTCCCATTGCTGGGGCAGTGTGATGGGGGCATGGTGCAGGGTGGGGGGCTGTGCACTGAGGGGTGCCCTCTCCTTGGGGGGAAGCCCTGGCCGTGCCCTGCAGCCCCCCTGTGCCCCCAGCGCCGCTGTGAGAGCGACCCCGAGGAGGAGAGGAGCCCCCAGACCGCTCTGCTGCGCCGGAGGAGAAGCAGCTGCTCCTGAGCTCCCCCCAAAAAAGGCAGGAGGAGCCTTGGGGTGCCCCCATCACCCCATCCAAAGGGGCAGAGGCACTGCCAGCTCCAGTTCTGTGGTTTTGGGGGGTCACTGGGGCATCAGCACCCCGCTCCTGCCCCTAGGTTTTGCCCTCCTCCCTGCTTTGTCCTAATGAGAAAAATAAATGCCACCTCCTCCTCCTCCTCCTCTTGTCCTGCTTCTCCTTCCCCTTGAGGGCTGCTCGTCACAGCCAGGCAGGTGCTGAGTGCCCGCATCTTCCTCTCTTACTGCGGGGCTGCTCTTCTGTGGGGACCCCAAAAGTCTCCTGGCACCCCCGATTCACCCTGCCAGGCACAGTGACCCTTAAATTGTCCCTTCTGTGCTATTCCATGAGTTTCTGGCTGCTTTCCCGGTGTCCCCCCGCCCTGCCAGAACCACTCGGAACCTCCCGCTCCGGCTGGGGAAACTGAGGCACGAGGCAGCTCTTCCTTCCCACCCACTCGGGCGCGGGGGGGGCGCGCTGTTTTTTTTCCCCCCCTTCTCTATTTCCCAAACATGCCCTGGCCCTGGCCCTGACAGTTGTCAGGCTAAATATTTTGTGTGCGGCAGCCGAAAACAAAAGTGAAGGGGCCGCAGGCTCCGGGCAGGGCTCCCCCCCCTATCCCGGCGCTCCCCGGGCACCGGACACGGACACGGCAGAGCCCGAGGTGGGACCGGGACGGGCCCGTTCGAGGATGGGGCCGGGGGCGCTGCGTGCCCCGAGGCTGGGGGTGATGCTGCTGCTCCTTGGCCACCTCCCGGTGCCCCCCGTGTGGGCGCCCTCCGAAAGTGAGTGCTTTTGGTGGGGGGTTTTGGGGTGGGGATTGCCTGTGTTTGGGGGTCTGGAAGGGATAAACCCCTAGGCAAAGTTTTTGGGGTGTTCCCTGTTTGGGTTTGCCCCACAATGATGCAGAATCCCCGTTTTGGGCAGGAGGGGCAAAGAGTGGGAGCTCCCTACAGCTGGGGTGGGATGAGGGGAGTGGAGTGGGGGGCTTGGCTGGAGATGGGATGTGGGGAATTGTCGCAGCTCCCTGTGCAGCTGCTGGGGTGGGAAAGGTTGGGGAGGGGGCAGCCGTGGGTCCTGGGTGTCATGGCCACAACAGGGGGTACAAGGAGGGTCTGTTGTTTGTCCTGCCTTCCCCTCTGCCTGCCACCCGTGCCTCAGTTTCCCCAGTCACCGAGGGGCTGTGGGAGCGATGGAGGAAGAGGATGAAGCACCCAAGGGACACAGGGTGCTGTGCCTGCTCCCACTGGGACCCCTACCCTCTGTCTGTGCTCCCAAGGGACCCCCTCGCTTTTTAGGGGGACTTTGCAGGGTCAGGGAGGTGATGGTGGCACTGGGGGTCAGTGCTGCAGGGGGACAGAGGGACCCTCCTGTCCTCAGAGAGAGGGGACATGGCTGGCAGTGAGGGGCTGAACATGGGGTGAGGGGCTACGAGCAGCTGCCAGAGCCACGGTGCCCATGGGGTCATGGTGCCCATGGGGTTATGGTACCCACAGTTCTTGGGGACACCAAAAGGGGAAAATCACCACTGGGCATGAAGTCACAAGGACATGGCCATGAGCCTGAGCTGGCAGCAGGCAGATGGGGGGTGAACCACGCACCTGATCCCTTCCAGGACCTGGCCCTGGTTTCTGGCTGGGGATGATGTCTATGGGAAGCTCTGTGCTTGGCCTGGCTCTTGCATCCCTGTCAGGATCAGGAAGCAGGAGGTGCTGGGGCTCCATTTCTGGATGGAAAAGCCCCAGGACAGCCAATTTGGGGCTGGAGCAGTGCCACATGGACACCTGTGGTAGCCTTGTGTGCCCCATTACCTCTCTGGGCACGAGGGGGAGTTAATGGGGACAACCTTGCTGCAGCTGCCACTCACTGGATAACCATGAGTGGGGACATCCATGAGCACCCAGCAACTTGGGAAAGGACAAAAGCCATCTGCACCCCCAGACAGCTTCCCCAGGGCTGGGACGTGATTGTGGGGCTGACAAGGGGCAGGGCAGCCTGCCAGGCCTCGTTAGCATCACTGCTGACAGACGTGCCATGCCCTGGAGAGCGGCTGCTGCCAGAGCCGCTCACATCTCCAATTCCAGCCACGCTTGACAGGCAGCACCAGGATATTAAACCCGCCTTGAGCATCCCCTGGGGGATCCATGGGTGGGGGTTTGGGGGTGTGGTGGTGTGGGAGTGGGGGATCTGTCCCATCCCTGCTGCCACCCACGGGGTCCCCCCTCTCGCCACCGCAGTCTGCGGCAGCATGGACATCCGCCACGACGTGTCCCAGCTGCGGAAGCTGGAGAACTGCTCCATCATCGAGGGCAACCTGCAGATCCTGCTGATGTTCACCACGGGCGCCGAGGACTTCCGTGGGCTCAGCTTCCCCCGGCTGCTGATGGTCACGGAGTACCTGCTCCTGTTCCGCGTCTACGGGCTGGAGAGCCTGCGGGATCTCTTCCCCAACCTCTCGGTCATCCGCGGCACCAACCTCTTCTTCAGCTACGCCTTGGTCATCTTCGAGATGCCGCACCTGCGGGACGTGGGGCTGCACAGCCTGGGCCACATCCTGCGCGGCTCGGTGCGCATCGAGCGCAACCAGGAGCTCTGCCACCTCTCCACCATCGACTGGGGGCTGCTGCTGCCCGACGGCGGGGACAGCACCTACATCGTGGGCAATAAGTTGGCTGAAGAGTGTGCTGATGTCTGCCCGGGCATCCTGGATGTGGAGAAGCCATGCGTGCAGACCAGTGTTAATGGACAGCTGGATTATCGCTGCTGGACCTCCAGCTACTGCCAGAAAGGTGGGTGGCACTGCCACGGGGTCTGGTTGTGCTGATTTTCTGGGATTGTGTTGGTTTGTGGGGTAAACTGGGAGGGTGCTGGTGGTGTGGTTGTGGCTCCTCTGCTGCCGGGAGTGTGCTGTGCAGGCAGCACGGTGGGGTAACCAGATCCGTGCTGTATCATCCTCCGAGGCGAGGCCAGCTCCTTGCTGCTGTGTTTTCCCAGCGCTGAGGTAAATACAGGCCCCTCCTGAGCTCGTTTTCTGTAAACAGGAGAGCTGGTAATGAAATATGTACTATAAACACAGATCCTTATCTGGGCTGCAAGCTCAGCTCTGGGCCTGGCCTGGCTGCACTGGGCAGAGGGGGTTCAGCATGGGCTGAGCCCCACCTTGTCCATCTGTCTGTCCTGCTGTCCCTCCATGCAGCCCCTCATCCACCCATCAGCCCACCTGCCCGGCCAGCCTCACTCATCACATGGCTCTCTGTCCATCCATTCCTCCATCCCTCTGGGCACCCTTCCATCAGTGCTGCCATGCCTTCATCCATTCCTCCATCAACCCATCCCTACCTCCCTGTATCTCTGTATCCTTCCCTTGCTCCCTCCATTCTTGCATCCTCACATCCCAGCATCCCTCCTTCTGTCCCTTCATCCTTCCTTCTGTCCTTGCATCACATTCTTCCCTTCATCCCACCATCCATCCCTTCATCCCTTCATCATATTCCTCCCTGCATCCCACCATCCCTCCCTCTGTCCCTGCATTCCTCCATCACCATCCTTCCCTCCCTGCATTCATCCATCACTACATCCATTCCCACGTCCCTCCCTCCCTCCCTCCCTTCATCCCCACATTCCTCCTTAACTAAATCCATCTCCACATCCCTCCCTGCACCCCTTCATTCTTCCCTCCAACTCTGCATTCCTCCATCACCAAATCCATCCCCACATCCCCACATTCTTCCCTATATCACTTCATCCCACCATCCCTTCCTCCCTCTATCCCTGCATTCCTCCATCACAAAATCCATCCCTCCCTGCATCCCTTCATCCCACCATCCATCGCTCCATCCATCCATCCATCCATCCATCCATCCATCCATCCATCCATCCATCCATCATCCATCCATCCATCCATCCATCCATCCATCCATCCATCCATCCATCCATCCCTCCCTCCCTCCATCTCTCCACGCAACCCTGACTCCTGTTTTCCCCCATCCCTAGAGGATGCCACCAGCCCCCCAACCCCTTCCCCCTCTCTCCTCTCCCCCCATCCCCAATCCCTGCAGCCCATTCCCCATGCCCACATGCCCATCTCCCCTCTCAGTGTGCCCATGCGGGGCGGGCTCAGCGTGCACGGCAGCGGGCGAGTGCTGCCACCCCGAGTGCCTGGGGGGCTGCGGCCGCCCCCACGACCGCCGGGCCTGCGTCGCCTGCCGCCACTTCCACTTCAACGGGCACTGCCTGCCCTCATGCCCGCCCCGCACCTACGAGTACGAGGGCTGGCGCTGCGTCACGGCCGAGTACTGCGCCAGCCTGCGCAAGGTCTCCCATGACCCCCGCGACGCCTCCAAGTTCGTCATCCACCAGCGGCAGTGCCTGTCCGAGTGTCCCTCGGGCTACACCAGGAACGAGAGCAGGTGGGGGTGTCCCCGGTGCCCTGGCATGGGCAGGGTGGTGGCACGCTGGATGGTTCATGTCCTGTCCCGTCCCTATCGCCCTGCCCGCAGCATGTTCTGCCACAAGTGCGAGGGGCTGTGTCCCAAGGAGTGCAAGGTGGGCACCAAGACCATCGACTCGATGCAGGCGGCGCAGGAGCTGGGGGGCTGCACCCTCATCGAGGGCAACCTCATCCTCAACATCCGCCGGGGCTGTGAGTGCCAGAGCTGGCCCTGCCAGACCCACCCCGGGTGGGAGATGCTGGGGAGGGCAGGGGGTGTACTGCCTTGCAGGGTGAGTTAATGGGGAGGTGCTCCTCTCCCTGAGCTCACACAGTGTGTCATTCCCAGATAACCTGGCCTCGGAGCTGCAGAGCAGTCTGGGGCTCATTGAGACCATCACGGGCTTCCTGAAGATCAAACACTCCTTCGCCCTCGTCTCCTTGTCCTTCTTCAAGAACCTAAAACTGATCCGTGGTGACTCCATGGTGGATGGGTGAGGATGGTGTGGGTTTGGGGGGTAACTGTGGCCCTGAAGGTGCCCTTGCCCACTGCCTCCACCCATATCTCCTCCGCCAGGAATTACACCCTGTACGTCCTGGACAACCAGAACCTGCAGCAGCTCTGGGACTGGAGCCACCACATCCTCTCCATCCCCGTGGGCAAGATGTACTTTGCATTCAACCCCAAGCTGTGCCTGGCTGAGATCTATCGCATGGAGGAGGTGACGGGCACCAAGGGCCGGCAGAACAAGGCGGAGATCAACCCCCGCACCAATGGGGACAGGGCGTCCTGTGAGTACGGGGATGGGGACAAGCAGCAGTGCCACGAGCCTCTGCCTGAGCCCTGCCTCCTCCCCACAGGCAAGACCCAGACCCTGCGCTTCATCTCCAATGTCACCGAGTCCGACCGCATCTTCCTCAAGTGGGAGCGGTACCGGCCCCCCGAGTACCGGGACCTCCTCAGCTTCATCGTCTACTACAAGGAGTCGTAAGTGCTCCTCTTGTCCCCGTGGTGGAGCGCTTGGGAATGCCCTTGTGGTGTCCTCTGTCCCTGCTGGACCCTCCCTGATGCCCGGTGTGGGACAGACCCTTCCAGAACGTGTCGGAGTACGTGGGGCAGGACGCCTGCGGGGCCCAGAGCTGGAATGTGCTGGACGTGGATCTGCCACTGAGCAGCGAGCAGGAGCCAGGGGTGACGCTGCTCAACCTCCGTCCCTGGACCCAGTACGCCATCTTCGTGCGCGCCATCACCCTCACCACGGCCGAGGAAGGGCGCAACTACGGGGCCCAGAGCGAGGTGGTTTACATCCGCACCATGCCGGCGGGTAAGGGGCTGGCACGGGGCTGGCGATGCCCATAGTGGGCACCCCCAACCCCTACAGGAAAAACTGACCACCCCTGTGTCATCCCAGCCCCGACGGTGCCCCGGGATGTCATCTCCATGTCCAACTCTTCCTCCCACATCGTGGTGCGTTGGAAGCCGCCCACGCAACGCAACGGCAACATCATCTACTACCTGGTGCTGTGGCAGCAGCTGGCCGAGGACATGGAGCTCTACATCAACGACTACTGCCACAAAGGTGAGGCCAGGCTGGCCAGGGGCAGCACAGCAGCCGAGGACACTGGCAGAACGAGGGTGGTGCCACTGAACCAGGCTCTGCCAGCCCTGCCCGTTGCTGCCCACAGGCCTGAAGCTGCCCACCAGCAGCGCAGACACGCGTTTCGGGTTTGGGGACGGCCCCGAGGGGGAGCAGGATGCGGAGGAGAGGTGCTGCCCCTGCCGCCCCACTGACGGGCAGCTGCGCATGGAGGGCGAGGCCGAGTCCTTCCAGAAGAAGTTTGAGAACTTCCTCCACAATTCCATCACCATCCCCAGGTGCCATCTGGGGGGGTTCCCTGCTTTGGGGGGCTCCCTGAAGCTGGGTGCGTGGGTTTGCCTGGGTGGGGGGTGTCCAGTGGCTGCTCCTGGCAGACCCTTTAACTGATTTCCCGCTGTCTCAGGCCACCCTGGAAGGTGACATCCATCAATAAGAACCCACAGAGGTGAGCTGGGGGTTCTCCCCTCCCCTGACCAATTTTGGGGGACAACCTCAGGGCTTCAACTCCCCACCACATCCTGTCCCTGCAGGACCCCAAAGCAGCGCAGGGACGTGGTGGCCGTCACACCTGCAGCCAACACCTCCTCAGCAGAGCCGCTGGCCCCGAGCCGCCCCAGAGGCGAGCCCAAGCCTGACTTCCAGATCTTTGAGGACAAGGTGGTGCGAGACCGGGCGGTGCTGTCGCGGCTGCGCCACTTCACCGAGTACCGCATTGACATCCACGCCTGCAACCACGCCGCGCACACCGTGGGCTGCAGCGCCGCCACCTTCGTCTTCGCCAGGACCATGCCCGAGCGTGCGTGCCCAGCCCTGGCCATGCTGGGGTGTTGTTGAGATGGGGTTGGGGTCCAGGGAGTTCCCCCAGCAGCTGATTCCTTCTGTGCCTCTCTGCAGTGCAAGCTGACAACATTCCTGGCAACGTCACATGGGAGCCGGCTGGTAAGAACAGTGTCCTGCTGCGCTGGGAGGAGCCCAGGAACCCCAACGGGCTCATCCTCAAGTATGAGATCAAGTACAGCCGGGAGACTGAGGTAAGAACTCCCTGTGGCATCCCCTGCCCAGCCCTGCCAGGTCTGGTTATAGGGGCACAGCACCCACGCCATGACATGCCACGCCTCACCATGACATGCCGTGCCGTGCCATCCCATCCCATCCCATCCCATCCCATCCCATCCCATCCCATCCCATCCCATCCCATCCCATCCCATCCCATCCCATCCCATCCCATCCCCATCCCCATCTCCATCTCCATCTCCATCTCCACCATCTCCATCATCTCCATCATCTCCATCATCTCCATCCCATCCCATCCCATCCCATCCCATCCCATCCCATCCCATCCCATCCCATCCCATCCCATCTCATCCCATCCCATCCCATCCCATCCCATCCCATCCCATCCCATCCCATCCCATCCCATCCCATCCCTCTCCCAAGCCTTACACATGGCTGGGGGGGCGATCAATCCCCTTTGCCACCCCCCTGTTGTCCCCTCCAGGAGGTCACCACCGTTGTCTGCGTCTCACGCCACCGCTACTCCAAGTATGGGGGTGTCCACCTGGCTCTGCTCCAGCCAGGGAATTACTCAGCCAAGGTCAGGGCCACCTCGCTGGCTGGCAACGGCTCCTGGACAGGGCTGGTCAAGTTTTACATCCTGGGGCCAGGTACCTGCAGGGGACAGGGGGACATCAGCAGGGACCTTGGCGGGCAGGGAGGGAGCAGCTGTGGGGTCGGGGAGCTGGGGCTCACTGGGGAATTGGGCTGTGCTGCTGGGATGGATGTGTGGGGTCAGGGGATGCTGCTGGAGGTGGGAGTTGTTGTTGCTGGACTGGGAAGCTGAGGGGTTGAGGGATGATCCTGGCCTGAGACACTGCAGCATCACAGAGTCACAGAATTGTTTGGGTTGGGAAAGGCCTCCAAGTCCAAATGTTCCCTCAGCACTGCCAAGGCTGTCTCTAACTGGTGTCCCCAAGTGCCACATCCACACCTCTGTTAAATCCCCTCAGGGACAAAAACTTCACCAGTGCCCTGGGCAGCCTGCTCCGATTCTTTCCAGTTTTCCCCCACATCCAATCTGAATCTCCCCTGGCACAACCTGAGGCCACTTCCTCTGCTCCTGTCCCTGTTCCCTGGGAGCAGAGCCTGACCCTCCTGGTTGTCCCCTCCTGTCAGGAGTTGTGCAGAGCCACAAGGTCCCCCCTGAGCCTCCTTTTCTCCAGGATGAGCCCTCCCACCCCCTCAGGTGCTCCTGGTGCTCCAGACCCCTCCCCAGTTCTGATCCTTCTCTGGTCACATTCCAGCCCCTCTTTCTCGTCATGTGGGGTCCAAAACTGTCCCCAGGATTTGAGGTCCCTCAGCAGTGCCCAGCACTCACTTTCTTCTCAGCTCTCCCTTGGGTACTAATGGATTTATAAAAACATTTTTTATTGTCTCTTATGGCAGATTCAGTTCTAGTTGGGTTTTGGCCCTTCTAATTTTCATTCTTGTCCTGAGCTCCCTCAGATCCTCCTGAACTTCCTACCCCCTCTTCCAAAGATCAGAGCCTCTCCTTTCTCCCTGAGTTCCAGCCAAAACCCTCTGCTCAGCCAGGCTGGTCTTCTTCCCATCCTTCATCCAAGGATGCTGCTGGGTTGAGGAACTTGGGAGATTGGGGAGTTGGACACTGGGACAAAAGGGTTGAGGGATGTTCTGGGGCAGGGATCAGAGGGTGCTGCTGGTCTGGGGAGTTGGAGGCTCCCCCTCTCCATCCTGGTGGTGGGACGGGTGTCCCATGTGAGCTGGGGACCCTGATCCATGGGCACCTGCTCCCGGCAGCCGAGGAAGAGTCCAGCAGCTTCTACGTGCTGCTCACCGTCACGCCCGTGGTGCTCATGGTGCTCATCTCCTGCCTGGCCGTCTTTGTCTTCTTCTACAACAAGAAGAGGTAACGACCCCCCTGCCCTCCCGGGGCTGGGCTGGGGTGGGGTCTGGCCAAACCAGGCCTGGGCAGGGCTGGGGGGAGGCAGCAGCTCCGAGCACTGCCCACCCCTGGCAGGAACCACGATGGGTACCCCAGCGGGACGCTCTACGCCTCCGTCAACCCCGAGTACTTCAGCGCCTCGGACAGTACGTGGGGACATGGGGACAGGCAGGGGCCACCCCAAAGGGCCACCGAGCCCTTTCTGTGCTGGGGTCACGCTGAAGGGGATGGGGATGGGATGGGGTGAGATTGGGATGGGATGGAGTATGTGGAGGGGAGGGGATGGAGATAGAGATGAGGGGAATGGAGGTGGGAATAGAGGTGGGGATGTGAATGGGATGGAATGAGAATGGGATGAAGATCAAGATGGGGATGGGGATAGGATGGAGGTGGGAATGGGAGGAGAATGGTGATGGAATGAAGATGATGGGATGGAGGTGGGAATGGGAATGGGAATGGGAATGGGAATGGCAGGGGGACAAGCATGGAGGAGGATGGTGATGGGATGGAGATGGGAATGAGAATTGGATGAAGATCAAGATGGGAATGGAGGTAGGAATGGTAATGGGATGAGGATGGGGACAGGGAGGATGGTGATGTGATGGAATGGAGATGATGGATGGAGATGAAGGGGAATGGAATGGGAATGGGAATGGAATGGGATGGAATGGAATGGAATGGGAATGGCAGGGGGATGGGGACAGGGAGGAGGTCATGGAATGGAAATTATGGGATGGAAATGGAATGAAATGACAGGTAGTGGACAGGAGAGGATGGTGTTGGAAAGAGATGGGAATGAGAATGGGATGAAGATCAAGATGGGAATGGAGGTGGGAATGGTAATGGGATGGGGACAGGGAGGATGGTGATGGTGATGGAATGGAGATGATGGGATGGAGATGAAGAGCGAAATGGGAAATAGAATGGCAGGGGGATGGGGACAGAGAGGAGGATGGTGATGGAATGGGAATGGGAATGAGAATGGGATGAAAATCAAGATGGGAATGGGGACAGGGAGGAAGATGGTGGTGGGGTGGAGATGATGGGATGGAGGTGGGAATGGAAATGGGAAAGGGAATGGCAGGGGGATGGGGACAGGGAGGAGGATGGTGATGATCTGGAGATGGGAATGAGAAAGGGGAGGATGAGGATGGAGACAAGGATGAGAATGGGATGGAGATGGGAATGGGGACAGGGACTAGGATGGTGATGACATGGAGATGAGGATGGGGATGAGATGGGGTCAGTCACAGCGATGGGGACGGGGCGATCCCCACTCCCCCCACAGTGTACATGCCTGATGAGTGGGAGGTGTCCCGGGAGAAGATCACAGTGATCCGGGAGCTGGGACAGGGCTCCTTTGGGATGGTGTATGAGGGGGTGGCGCTGGGGCTGGTCACGGAGGGAGAGGAGACCAAGGTGGCCCTGAAGACAGTCAACGAGCTGGCCACCATGCGGGAGCGCATCGAGTTCCTCAACGAGGCCTCCGTCATGAAAGCCTTCAAGTGCCACCACGTGGTAGGTGGGCAGCTGAGGGGGAGGGAGGGCACACAGAGGGTCTGGCCACTGACACGCCAGCCCTCTTTGTCTCTGCAGGTCCGTCTGCTTGGCGTGGTATCCCAGGGCCAGCCAGCTTTGGTCATCATGGAGCTGATGACACGTGGTGACCTGAAGAGCTACCTGCGCTCACTCAGGCCCGAAGCCGAGGTGAGGAGCTGGTTGGATGCCAGGACAATGATGAAGGACACTCACCCTGTATCCAGGGGGGTCCTGGCGTGCCCCTGCTCCATCCCTGAGTGTGTGCACGGTGCAGAACAACCCCGGGCTGCCTCCACCGTCGCTGAAGGACATGATCCAGATGGCGGGGGAGATCGCTGATGGCATGGCCTACCTCAGCGCCAACAAGTTCGTGCACCGGGACCTGGCTGCCCGCAACTGCATGGTGTCCGAGGACTTCACCGTCAAGATTGGAGGTGGGTGTTGGAAATGGGCAGAAAATTCTCAAATTTTGTGTCCAGTTCTGGGCCCCTCAATTTGGGAAGGGTGTTGGGATGCTTGAGTGAGACCAGAAGAGGCAATGAGGCTGGAGAGGGGCTGGGAACACAACACTGTGAGGAACCACTGAGGGAGCTGGGGGTGTTTAGCCTGGAGAAAAGACTCAGGGGTGACCTCATGACTCTCTTCAACTTCTTGAAAAATGGTTGTAGTCAGGTGGGGTTGGTGTCTTCCTCCAGGAACTGACAGAACCAGAGGACACAGCCTTAAACTTCACCAAGGATTGGATATCAGGAAAAAGTTTCTCACATAAAGAGTGATAAAGTTCTGGAATGGCTGCCCAGGGAGGTGGTGGAGTCCCCATCCCTGAATGTGTTTAAAGCAAACCTGGATGTGGCACTGGGTGCCAGGGTTTAGTTGAGATGTTGGGGCTGGGTTGGACTCAATGATCTTGAAGGTCTCTTCCAACCCAGTGATTCTATGAATTCTGTGAGAAGACTCACATTGTATGTATCTCTATACAAATCTTGAGATAAGATAAAATAGTAACCTAGAAATACCATGGAATAAGACAGATATTGTTGAGAGAAATATTGAACTAGAAACAAGTTTCAAAAGATAGCCTTACAAAAAAGACTAGATACTTTAGAGAAATAAAATTATGAAAGATGCATTGTAGCAGGACCCACAAAGAGTAATTTTAGATGATTAGCTGTAAGGCATTTACAGCATGGTGTACCTAAATCTGATAGGCCATGAAACACTTAGAGTGTATTGTAATTAAGAAATCATTAGCTTCTGATTGTGATGGCATGAATTATAACATCTGTATTGTCTCACCCAAAATAGAATCAAAGTTTTTAAAACACCTCTCAGTTGCCCCATCTCTGGGTCAGCAAAGGGCAACAGTGGGTGGGCAGTGGCGGTGCCAGCCCTGTCTCCTTCCTCCTCCTCTTCCTCCTCCGCCAGATTTCGGCATGACCCGGGATATCTATGAGACGGATTATTACCGCAAGGGGGGCAAGGGGCTGCTCCCCGTGCGCTGGATGTCCCCCGAGGCGCTCAAGGACGGCATCTTCAACACCCAGTCCGACGTCTGGTGGGTGCTGGGGTGGTGGGCACAGCCGGGGGGGATTTGGGGACCCCCAGGCTGAGCAGAGGTGCTCCGGGCAGGTCCTTCGGGGTGGTGCTGTGGGAGATCGCCACGCTGGCCGAGCAGCCCTACCAGGGCATGTCCAACGAGCAGGTGCTGCGCTTTGTCATGGACAACGGCGTCCTGGAGCGGCCTGAGAACTGCCCCGACGAGCTGTGAGTGCTGGGCACAGCCCCATCCTGCTGTGCAGGGCAAATCCTGCTCTCTGCCGTGCTGGGGGGGGCTGTGGGAGCCCCTCAAAGCCAGCGGGTGCCCCCTCTCTCCGCAGCCACGAGCTGATGTGCCTGTGCTGGCAGCAGAACCCCCGCCAGCGCCCCTCCTTCGTCCAGCTCCTGGAGCGCATCAAGGACCACATGGCGCCTGCTTTCCGCACCCTCTCCTTCTTCTACAGCGCCGAGAACGGCCATCACGGCTCGGGGGAGCCCTCCAGCACCGAGATAGATCCGTGCCCCGAGGAGGATGAGCTCCCTGCATCCCCCCTGCCCGCACGCAGGGACCGCAGCCCAGGGCAGCTCCCCAACGGGACAGCCCCGCTCTGAGCCCGGGCTGTCCTCGGGCCCCGCTGGACTCTGCATCCCAAACCCTTCTCCAGCCACCCCCCGCTTGCTGGGACCCCCCCCTGCATTATTTATTGCTTCCAAGGGCCCAGCCGAGGCGTGGGTGCCTTGGGAGGAGGGTGGCAGCAAGTCAAGGATGCTCCGTGGGATGCATTTCCCCCTGAAAATAAATTGGGGGTGCTCCGAGTCGGGGGGAGGGAGTGGGGGGCTGCTTATTGTGAGGAGAACACCCATTTTTCCTTTTTTTTTGGGGGGGGGGGTGGGATAATGTGGGTATGGGAATGGGTAGCAGGGTTTGATATTTGGGGTCCCCCATCAATCTGCTCCCCAGGTCAGCAACCCCTGTGATCCCCACGCCTTTCCTAAGTGGGGAAACTGAGTCACGGGACTCAGACAAGCCTGGGGTTGCCCTGATGTCTCTTCCCAGAGGCCATGCTGGCCCACGGGAGGGGCATCACTGCCTAATGTGAGCTCGAATAAAGGGGATGAAGCTCAGCTGCGGCATTGCCTGGTTTGGGGGGGTCGCAGAGGGGGCGGAACAAGGGGCTTCCCACTCCCCACCGCCCCCCCAGCCCTATCTGCGTCCTGTGGCTTTGCCCTGCGGTGCCCAAACCGGGGGCGTTTCTAGAGAAAAACGTCAAAGCAGTGGAATTTAGGAGGATGTGGCAACAGCTCTGCCGGGACGGGGGGGGGGTGCTGGGGTGTCCAGTGGGGCCCCACGGGAGGTGACCCCAAAGGAATCGGGGTCCCCTGGGTGCCGCTGGTGGGGATGAGCCTTGGGGGGAAAGGTGCGGGCTGAGAATGTACGGAACTCAGCGCTGGGATGAGCCACCCCCGACGGGCTTCCCAGCGAGATCGGGGACAAAACAAGATCGGGTGGGGATGGGGAACCGTGTCCTGTCCTGCCCCACCTCGAGGAGGAGGATGAGGTGCGTCCTGGTCGGAGGGGACAGTTGGGGACAGGGCCACTGTGCCACCAAGCGTGTCCCCATCTCCAGCATCTCTGCACTTCCGAGGTGCTGGGGAGAGCTTGATCCAGGCAAAGCCACCACGCCTGGAGATTTGGGGGCTGTGACAGCTCGGGGGACAGTAGGTGACCCTCGGGGTCTTGATGAGCCCTGTCCCTTGTGCTGCAGCCTGCCCTGAGCCAGGTCCTGGAGCGGGTGTGGTGTGTGGGGTTTGGTGGGAGTTTGGGGGGTTTGGTGGGATGGATCTGCTTAGTGGGGCTGGGGGTGCCGGTGTAGGGTGCCAGGGTGCAGGGAGGGTGGCGGCAGGGCATGGACTGGGCACAGGCAGGGCACAGACAGGGAACGGGCAGGGAATGAGCAGGGCACGGGCAGGGAACGGGCATGGCACGGGCATGGCACGGACAGGGCACAGACGGACTCCATGGTCGGTGCCAGTGTGAGGAATCCCCCTCTCCCGGCTCGGAGCCTTCCCGGTGCCGGTGAATCACGGCCGGGGGTGTCTCGGGCCGGGCCGGGGGCGGTGCCGGTGCCGGCCCCTCCCGGGAGGCCGGTCCGTGTTGTTGCTTTTAAAGCCCCGCACGGCCCCGTGCTCGGGCTGCCGGGCAAGTGCGAGGGAGGGCGGCACCGGCAGCACCGGGACCAGAACGGGCACCGGGAGCCAGGACGGGCAGCACCGGCACCGGAGCCAGCACCGGCACCGGGACCGGCACCGGCCCCGCGATGCCGCCGCTGCCCGCCTGGCTCTGCCTGGCCGCGCTGCTCCTGCCGCTGTCCCCGGCAGCCCCGGGCGCTGCCGGTCCCTGCCCCCGGCCCTGCCGCTGCCCCGGGGCCGGGATATTGCTCTGCCGGGAGCCCGACACCGTGAGCAGCCTGGCCTCGCTGCTGGGAAGCGGCGGCTTCACCGACGTGTGAGTGGGGCCGGGGGTCGGGGGATGGAGCTCAGACAGCGGGCAGAGCGATGGGACAGCGCGGTGGGGCTGGGGGGACCGGGCTGGGGCTGGGGATGACAAATCTGGGGGTGACAGAGATCGGGGAGCAGGCAGAGGAGCTGGGGGTGACGAGGGTGAGGGATGCGGTGATGATGCTGAAGCAGCGATGGAGTTGGCAGTGACAGAGCTCGGGGATGGAGGTGATGGGGCTGGAAGTGATGGAGCTGATGGGGCTGGGAGTGATGGAGCTGATGGGGCTGGGAGTGATGGAGGTGATGGGGCTGGGAGTGATGGAGCTGATGGGATTGGGAGTTACGGATTTTGGGGAGCAGGCAGAGGGGCTGGGAGCTACGGGGACGGTGGTGGTTGTGGCTGGGGGCAGCAGAGCTGGTGGACCGGGTGGTGATGGGGATGATGGAGGTGATTTGCTCCGGGGCAGGAGCAGGGATGGCTGGATGGGCTGGGATGGCTGTGGAGAGAGCAGCTGCTTGCTGGGAGGCACTGGGGGCTGCAAAATGGGGTGGGGGGTGCAGCATCCCCCCAGGGAGCAAGTGAGGGGCTGGGGGCAGCTCTTCACCCCCTTCTGTGGCGATGCCAACACGCTGAGGGTGCACCCACACTGTGCTGGGCAGGGCAGGGCTGTGGGGAGCCGCTTGTCCCCATCCTGTTGGAGCTGTCGCTGTGCCCTGGGGGCTGTGGGTGGGCACGCTGGGGGGGCACACCCCAAATTTGCTGCTTTGGGGGGTCTGCTCTGCTCCCACTCCTTCCCCTGCTGCAGGATGTGTGGTGGGGAGACCAGGGCTGGAGCCAGCAGAGACAGGAGGGTGCTGGGGTGACGGGGTGCTGCAGGACACCAAAGTGCCCCAATTGCTGGGGTTGCCCCCAGCCCAGAGCCCTGCCTGTGCCGCATTGCTGGGGCCTGGCTGCGGTGTCTCCGTGCCTCAGTTTCCCCACGTGCTGCGCCACAGGCGCTGCCAGCTCTTTGTTCGCTGGCTCGTGGGGTGGGGTGGCGTGGCTGGTGGTGGGGATGGTGGTCCTCGAGAGACCCCCAGCCATCCCAGCTGCTCTCATCCCATCCTCACCGGGGTCAGGGGCACCAAAACCCTCCTTGGTGTGGATCTGAACCCCAATTAACCAAGCCCTGTTGTTTGGGGTTCACAGGAGTGGGGTGGGGCAGGGAGAAACCCTGCACCTGCTCCCAAAGGGGCTTTTCTTCATCTCCTGCCTGGAGACAAGGGTGGGGGGACAGCGACAGCAGTGTCCCTGTCACAGTGCAGGACACCCTGGGGACCCAAAGGATTAGGGGGCTGAGACCCAGCAGACTTATTCTGTGTGGGCTCCAGGTGGTGGCTCAGCCCTGATCCTGCACAGTTCACACTGACCAGGGGCTCAGAACCATCGGGATCACCCACTGCCATCCCCCTTCTTCCCAGCTCATCCCAGGGGAAACTGAGGCACGGTGGGGCGGCTCAGCTCCATCCTTGTCCCCATTCCCGGCTGTGGGCACAGCCTGGGGAGTGGGAGAGCTCTCACCTCACTCTTTGGGGCATGACGGGGTCGTGAGTTGCCCCGCTGAGCCCCCTCCTTTGCCTTCCAGCGTCATTGAGAACCAGCCGGCGCTCAGGACCCTGAGCCGAGCTGACACCAGGACACTGCGGGACCTCAGGAACCTGTGAGCACCTCGGGGTGGGGTCCCTGCATGGGGAAACATGGGGAGTGGAGGGAGGGGATCCCCAGAGCTCAATCCCACTGCAAGGAGTTGCAGGGGACACTCCCAGAGTGTGAGCACCTCGGGGATGGGGTCCCTGCATGGGGAAATGAGTGGGACGGAGTGGGGGATCCCCAGAGCCCAATCCCATTGCCAGGAGTTGCAGGGGATGCTCCCAGAGCAGAGAACCTGTGAATAACCCGGTGTGGGATCCCTGCACCGGGAAATGAGGGGAGGGAAGGGCTGTGGTGGATGGGGGGATCCCCACAGCTCAACCCCACTGCCAGAATTCTCAGGGGACATTCCCAGAGCAGAGAACCTGTGAATAACCCGGTGTGGGGTCCCTGCACTGGGAAATGAGGGGAGGGAAGGGCTGTGGTGGATGGGGGGATCTCCAGAGCTCCATCCCACTGCAAGGAGTGACAGGGACGCTCCCAGAGCAGAGAACCTGTGAGCATCCCAGCGATGGGGTCCCTTCACAGGGAAATGAGGGGGTTGGACAGGAGGATCCCCAGAGCTCAATCCCATTGCCAGGAGTCCCAGGGATCACTCCCAGAGCAGAGATTCTCCAATGTGCTCACCCTCCCCTCCTTTCAGCACCATCTCCAGGTCGGGGCTGCAGCACATCTCTGCCGATGCCTTCCTGGACACCCCCAAGCTGAGCCACGTGTGAGTCTCCCCTTCCCCTTGCCCACCGTGCCACCGTTGGTGCCCCGGGGGCTGTGCCCGCTGCAGGGTGGCCTGTCCCCGTGTCCCCGTGCCCAGGCAGGATCGATGGTGTCCCATCACTGCCCCCAGGCACATCAGTTTCCCCACTGCTGCTGAGTGGGAAACCATCGATCTGGGCAGGAGAGCAGGCAGCTGCTGCCCCCCCGGGAGCTCTGTGCTGCACCAGGGAGGGTGGGGTACCCCAAAAACGGATGGGGACCCTGTTCTGGGGTCCCGAGCGCTGGTGGCACGCCTGGCAGAGCTGGTTTTGCTTGGTCACGGTGTGACAGCCCCGGGCTGCGCCGTGCCACCTCTGTTGGATGGGAAGGGGTGGCTGATGGGGGCTGTCCCAACAGGAATCTCTCCTCCAATGCCCTGCAAAGCCTTTCCTGGAAAACCTTCTGGCATCTGCCCCTGCAAGAGCTGTGAGTGATGAGAGAGAAGGGGGAGGTGGGTGTGGAGCATCTCCCATTGGGGATGTGCCCCTCCAGTGACACACACAGAGCTGGGGATGCAGTGAGATGCTCGGTGAGATGGTGGCTCTCACATCCACGGGTGTGGGGACAGGGACAGGGGTGGCACATGGGACATGTGTGACACAAAGCTGGAGGCTGGGAGTGCCCAAGTGCAGCCTTGACTGACTCTGCTGGGACACACACGAATGTGTGGGGCCTGGAATCCTTTTGAGTTCTCTTCCCTGCTCCATCTCAGCATCGTGGTGGGAAATCCCTTCAACTGCTCCTGTGGGCTCCGCTGGCTGCAGCTGTGGCACAACAGCAGCCGGGCCGAGCTGGGCAACCAGTCCCTGCTCTGCTGGGAGGGCAGCGTGCCCGTGGCCCTGGGCAGCCAGGCTCTCCACGCCTGTGGTACGTGCCTGGCCATGCCTTTGTCCCCTGTCCTGAGCCTGGGCACACAGGGACACTCATGGCTCACCCTCCTGTCCCTGCAGACCCCCCGAGTGTCCACATCGAGCCCCCCGAGGTGGCGCTGAGCCAAGGGGACAGCGTCAACCTCACCTGCCACATCAGTGCCAGCCCAGCGGCCACCGCAGAGTGGGTGGTGACCGAGGTGGGACCCGAGCTGCTCGCTGTCACCAAGGCAAGCTCAGCCCCCCAGCATCCTCTCACCGGTGGGGTGGGCACGGGAGGGATGCAGGAGCTGGTCAGGCTTGAGGGGTGGCATCTGCTCCAACACCCCTGGTGTTCCCTGCAGCTCTCAGACTGGGAGATCGTCCTGGAGATCAGCAACGTCTCCTCTCACCTCAACCACAAGGAGCTGCTGTGCCGGGCAGAGAACGCGGCGGGGTTGGGAGAGGACAGCGTGGTGCTGAACGTCACCTGTGAGGAGCCCAGAAGGGGCTGGGCTGGGGGCTGGGGGCTGAGTGGGGGTCTGGCCCAGGAACCCACCCAGCCCTGTCTGTGCCAGTTCCCCCCGTGATCCTGCTGCTGGACACCGCCATCCCCCGGCATTTCTGGTGCATCCCCTTCTCCGTGGATGGCAACCCCGTCCCCGACATCCGCTGGCTCTTCAACAGCACGGCCCTGAAGGAAGGGCCCTACATCCACACCTTCGTCATGGAGTACGAGCACAACTCCACCGTGCTCCACGGCTGCCTCCAGCTCAACCGTCCCACGCACGTCAACAACGGCAACTACACCCTGGTGGTGGAGAACGCCCTGGGCTGGGCCTCCCGCAGCGTCCAGGTGCGCTTCATGGACAACCCCTTCAGCTTCAGCCCCGAGGAGCCCATCCCAGGTAGGTGCCTGTGCCAGGGGCTGCCTGGGGTGTCCCCCATCCTACCGAGGAGCTGTGTCACACCTGGAGTGCAGGATGGGTTGTATTTGGCTCTGCCTGTTGTCTACACTGGTGTGCCTCAGTTTCCCCCAAGGATGGGCTGCTCCCACCTGAGGGATAACGAGTGTTTCTCCTTTCTCTCCCTTTGGGCTGCTCCAGTGTCTCTGTCCCCACGGGGTGAGTGGCCAGGATTGCTGCCCCATCTCCCCTAAACTGGGCATTCTGCCCATCCTGGGGTGTCCAGGTCCTTCCAGGGCCTTTTTTGGGGAGGATGAGGACCCCACACTCACCCTACACCCTCTCCCTGCCCCAGGCACCAGGAACAGCTCGCTGGAGGGGCCTGTGGAGACAACAGATGAGCACACGTTTGGGGTGAGGAGATGCTCTGCAGTGTGGGATGGGGGGACCAGGACACCTGCAAGAGGGTGGCACAAATCCCTAGAGGACTGAGTAGGATGTGGGTTATATGATAGGGATGAAGGACAGACTCTCAGTGCCTCAGTTTCCCCTGTGGCACCTCCTGGGGCCTGTCACCATCTCATGGGGTTGTTCCCATCCCACGGGCTGACAAAACGGACCTGGTGGGACCTGGCTGAGCTCTGTCCTTGCTGCCAGCAGGTCTTGGTGGCCAAACCAGCTCTCGGGGATGTGGGTTATACAATGGGGATGAAGGACAGACTCTCAGTGCCTCAGTTTCCCCTGGGGATTGTCACCATCTCATGGGGTTGTTCCCATCCCATGGGCTGACAAAAGGGACCTGGTGGGACCTGCTCCTGATCTCTGTCCTCACTGCCAGCAGGTCTTGGTGGCCAAACCAGCTCTCGGGGATGTGGGTTGTACAAAGGGGATGAAGGACAGACTCTCAGTGCCTCAGTGTCCCCTGTGGCAGCCCCTGGGGTTTGTCACCATCTCACAGTTTGCTCCCATCCCTGGTGTGACCTGGCCTGATCTGTCCTCGCTGCCAGCAGGTCTCAGTGGCCGTGGCCCTGGCCGTGTTCGCCTGCCTCTCCCTCTCTGTCATGCTAATCCTGCTCAACAAGTGTGGGCGCCGCTCCAAGTTCGGCATTAACCGTGAGTGCCCCCAGCCTGGTGACTCGATATTGGGGCTGTGACACGGGGACAGCCCCGTCCCCACGTCCCTGTGGCACCTGGTTTGGGTCACAGGTGTGGGAAGAGGGGCTGTGGGTGGGGGGAACACCCGTGGAGAGGTGCTGGCTCCCCCGGGAGCGTGGGCAGCAGCTGCTAATTCACTCCTGGAATGGATTCAGCCTCTAAATGGTTTTGATCGGGCTGCCTGGCCCCCGGGGGCCGGGCGAGCAGGGGGATGCTCGGCAGAGCCTGGCACTGCCTGCACAGGCTGGGGGGAGGAGGAGGAGAGCTGGGGGACCCCCTGATGGCCTTGTCCTTGTCCCCACAAGGCTCAGCCGTGCTGGCCCGAGAGGATGACCTGGCCATGTCCCTGCACTTCATGAACCTGGGCAGCAGCCCCCTCTCCTCGGCTGAGAGCAAGCTGGAGGGGCTCAAGAGCAACTTCATCGAGAACCCCCAGTATTTCTGCAACGCCTGTAAGGCTTGGGCTGGGCACTGTGCTCCCCGAGCACCCCTCATTGCTCACACCCGGGCTGGGGGGCACTGACGGGTGGGGGTCCCCCCAGGCGTGCACCACGTACAGAGGAGGGACATCGTGCTCAAGTGGGAGCTGGGCGAGGGCGCCTTCGGGAAGGTTTTCTTGGCCGAGTGCTACAACCTCCTCCCGGAGCAGGAGAAGATGCTGGTGGCCGTGAAGGTGAGGAGGGGGCACGATGAGGGGGTGAGGGGGTCCCTGGGGTGGGTGTCACTGATGCCGTGTCCCCGCAGGCGCTGAAGGAGGTGACGGAAAGCGCCCGCCTGGATTTCCAGCGCGAGGCCGAGCTGCTGACCGTGCTGCAGCACGAGCACATCGTCAAGTTCTACGGCGTGTGCACCGAGGGCGAGCCCCTCATCATGGTCTTCGAGTACATGAAGCACGGCGACCTCAACCGCTTCCTCAGGTGGGACAGCGGGGGGGACAGGAGCCCCCCATCTGCCTCTCCATCAGCGCAGCCAGCCTGCTCCCTGCTAATGCAGCCCTCCTTGCAATATTGATTAGATTAGCTGTCTGAGAGGCTTAAATAGAGAGAGATTGGCCATCAGCTGGAATAAGCAGAGACTTTTCGATTGCCCCCCCAGGTATTGCTGCTAGACGGGGGGGGCTGCCAGAGGCATCGCTTTAGTGGCCGCGCGAGGAGCTCTGAGACGTGGCTTTTATGATTATTGTTATGGGAGTTGGCATTAATGGTTCTGCCGAGCAGAGCTCCCCCAGCCCCCGGCCACGGCCGCCCCGGCCGGGCTGTCAGCAGCGCTCGGCATCAAAGGCACCGAGGGCTGCGGGCGGGCGGAGCCGCGCTGGCCCCCGGCCGGGCTCGCACGCCCCGCTGCACGCACGGTGCTGCTTTCACACCCTGCCCGTGTGCCCTGGCACGCTGCCGTGTGCCCTGACACACCACCTTCCACCCTGACATTCTGTCTTCTTCAGGGCCCATGTGTGTGCACACTCATGTGTGCCCTCCCTGTGTGTGTGCACAGGTGTGCGTGCCCTCCTCTGTGCGTGTGTCGTCCCCGTGTGTGTGCAGAGGTGTGAATGCCCTGCCCTGTGTGTGTGCCCTCCTTGTGTGCATGCACAGGTGTGTGTGACCTCTCCATGTGTGTGCAGAGGTGTGAATGCCCTGCCCTGCGTGTGTGCACAGGTGCGAGTGCCCTCCCTGTGTGTGTGCACAGGCGTGCATGCCCTCCTTGTGTGTGTGCACAGGTGTACATACTCTCCGTGTGTGTGTGCACAGGTGTGTGTGCCCTCCTTGTGTGTGCACATCTGTGTGTGCCCTCCCTGTGTGTGTGCACAAGTGTGCATGCCCTCCCCATGTGTGTGCACAGGTGTACATACTCTCCGTGTGTGTGTGCACAGGTGTGTGTGCCCTCCTTGTGTGTGCACATCTGTGTGTGCCCTCCCTGTGTGTGTGCACAAGTGTGCATGCCCTCCCCATGTGTGTGCACACATGTGTGTGCCCTCCACTGTGCATGTGCACACACGTGTGCCCTCCCTGTGTGTGTGCACGTGTACCCTCCCTGTGCATGTGCACACCCGTGTGCCATCCCATGTGCATGCATGGGTGTGTGTGCCCTCCCTGAGTGTGTGCACACACGTGTGCCCTCCCCTGTGTGTGCACATGTGTGTGTATGTGCCCTCCCCTGTGCATGTGCACACACGTGTGCCCTCCCCTGTGCATGCACAGCTGTGTGTGCCCTCCTTGTGTGTGTTCCTTCCCTGTGTGTGTGCACAATTGCTTTATTAAGCTATATTACACTAATCCCAACTAAATTACATATTAAAAAGAAAAAAGAAATTTCTATGTATTTATATATATTTCTATATAGAAATATATTTCTATATTTTTTATATTTTATATATTTCAATATTTTATATATTTTGATATATTATATATATTTGTATATATTTTTCTATATATTTTTATATATTTATTTTTATATATTTCTCTACTATACTAAAGAAAAATCCATTACTGTCTCCAGACAGTCAGACACAGCTTTGAGTGACTGGCTAATCACTCAAAACAACTTTCACCCATGTCTAATAACCAACCCTCTTTGGGTAAACAATCTCCATAACACATTCCACGTGTGCAAAAACAGGAACAGTGAATAGAGATAATAATTGTTTTCTCTCCTTCTCGCTGTGTGGGGATGGAGTCACCATCCCTGGATGTGTTTAAAACAAAGCCTGGATGTGGCACTGGGTGCCAGGGTTTAGTTGACGTGTTGGGGCTGATGATCTTGAAGGCGTCTTCCAACCCAGTGATTCTGTGCTTCTCACTGCCCTTCCAGGAAAAATGGGAATTTTTTGGAAAATTGGGAAGTTGTGCTCTCTCCCACCCATCCCACGCTCCCAGCAGCTCCCCTGTCCCAAAGATCCAAAGGCCCTGATGCCAAGGTCCTGGAGAAGGACTCGCTGCCTTCCCAGGAAAAACGGGAATATTTTGGAAATTTGGGAAGCTGTGCTCTCTCCCCACACTCCAATCAGCCCCTGTGCCCCACAGATCCTACGGCCCCGATGCCAAGATCCTGGAGCAGGGCTCGCTGCCTTCCCAAGAAAAATGGGAATTTTTTGGAAATTTGAGAAGCTGTGCTCTCTCCCCACACTCCAATCAGCCCCTGTGCCCCACAGGTCCCACGGCCCTGATGCCAAGATCCTGGAGCAGAGCCTGGGGCAGCCGCGGGGCTCACTGCCTTCCCAAGAAAAATGGGAATTTTTAGAAAATTGGGAAGTTGTGCTCTCTCCCACCCATCCCACGCTCCCAGCAGCTCCCCTGTCCCACAGATCCCACGGCCCCAATGCCAAGATCCTGGAGCAGGGCTCGCTGCCTTCCCAAGTAAAATGGGAATTTTTTTGAAAAATGGGAATTTTTTTGAAATTTGAGAAGTTGTGCTCTCTCTCCACACTCGAATCAGCTCCTGTGCCCCTCAGGTCCCGTGGCCCCAATGCCAAGATCCTGGAGCAGAGCCTGGGGCAGCCGCGGGGCTCGCTGCCTTCCCAGGAAAAATGGGATTTTTTTTGGAAAAATGGGAATTTTTTGGAAATTTGAGAAGCTGTGCTCTCTCCCACCCACCCCACGCCCCAATCAGCCCCTGTGCCCCACAGATCCCACGGCCCCGATGCCAAGATCCTGGAGCAGGGCCCGGGGCAGCCGCGGGGGCCGCTGGCGCTGGGGCACATGCTGCACATCGCCACGCAGATCGCCTCGGGCATGGTGTACCTGGCCTCCCTCCACTTCGTGCACCGGGACCTGGCCACCCGCAACTGCCTGGTGGGCCACGAGCTGGTGGTGAAAATCGGGGATTTCGGCATGTCCCGGGACATCTACAGCACCGACTATTACCGGGTGAGCTGCTCCTGCCTCCCCTTTGCTCTGGCTTGGGAGGCCACACTCAATTTCCCTCGTGGCTGTTTCCTCCCACCCCTTCTCCTCACATCCATATTTAACCACAGAATGGGTTGGAAAGGAGGCTTGGAAGCCATCCAGCTCAACCTGCTGGGATGCTTTCCAAAAGAACAGGTTGCTGGCTCCAAATCCTGACCTTGAGTATCTCCAGGGATGGGGCAGCCACAGCTTCTCAGGGCATCACCTCCCTCAGAGTAAAAAATTTCATCCTAACATCAAACCTGGGGATTGAGGGGTGAGGGAAGGGAAGCAGGAGGGTCCTTGCCGTGCTGACAGCCCTGCTGTGGGCAGGTGGGGGGCAGGACCATGCTGCCCATCCGCTGGATGCCTCCTGAGAGCATCCTGTACCGCAAATTCACCACCGAGAGCGACATCTGGAGCTTCGGCGTGGTGCTCTGGGAGATCTTCACCTACGGCAAGCAGCCCTGGTACCAACTGTCCAACACCGAGGTGAGCGAGCTGGGGGGCAAGGAGGATGGGAACACTCCCAGAGCAGGACAGGGAGGATGGTAACAGCACCTGGGGTACCCAGGGTGGGGCAAGGAGGATGGTAACACCCCCAGACCAGGCAAGGAGGATGGTGACAGCCCCTGGGGGTACCCAGAGTGGGGCAAAGAGGATGGTGACACCCCCAAAGTGGGGCAAGGAGGATGGTAACAGCCCCAGAGCAGGGCAGGGAGGGTGGTAACAGCCTTCAGAGTAGGGTAGGGAGGATGGTAACAGCCCCAGAGCAGGCAATGAGGATGGGAACAGCCCCTGGGGGTACCCAGAGCAGGGCGAGGAGGGTGGGAACAGCCCCCCTAAGGGGTACCCAGAGCAGGGCAAGAGGAGTACCCAGAGTGGGGCACGGAGGATGGGATGGGAACAGCCCCTGGGGGTACCCAGAGCAGGGCAGGGAGGATGGTAATACCCCCAGAGTGGGGCAAGGAGGATGGTAACAGCCCCCGGGATACCAGAGTAGGGCAAGGAGGATGGTGACAGCTCCCTGGAGGTACCCAGAGTAGGGCAAGGAGGATGGTAACACCCCCAGAGCAGGGCAAGGAGGATGGGAACAGCCCCCAGAGTGGGGTAGGGAGGATGGTGACAGCTCCAGAGCAGGCAATGAGGATGGGAACAGCCCCCGGGGGTACCCAGATCAGGGCAAGAAGGGTGGGAACAGCCCCCTGGGGGTACCCAGAGCAGGGCAAGAGGAGTACCCAGAGTGGGGCAGGGAGGATGGTGACACCCCCAGAGTAGGGCAAGGAGGATGGTAACAGCCCCTGGGGGTACCCACAGCAGGGCAAGGAGGGTGGGAACAGCCCCTGGGGGTACCCAGAGCAGGGCAAGAGGAGTACCCAGAGTGGGGCACGGAGGATGGGATGGGAACAGCCCCCTGGGGTACCCAGAGTGGGGCAAGGAGGATGGTAACACCCCCAGAGCAGGGCAAGGAGGATGGGAACAGCCCCCGAGGGTACCCAGATCAGGGCAAGAAGGGTGGGAACAGCCCCCCTAAGGGGTACCCAGAGCAGGAGTACCCAGAGTGGGGCACGGAGGATGGGATGGGAACAGCCCCTGGGGTACCCAGAGTGGGGCAGGGAGGATGGTGACAGCCCCCCCCCAGGGGTACCCAGAGCAGGGGCTCCCATCTCCACCCCTGTCCCTGCAGGCCATCGAGTGCATCGTGCAGGGCAGGGAGGATGCTAACAGACTCTGGGGTACCCAGATTGGGGCAGGGAGGATGGTGACACCCCCCCCCCAAGGGGTACCCAGAGCAAGGTTCCCATCTCCACCCCTGTCCCCGCAGGCCATCGAGTGCATCACCCAGGGCCGGCAGCTGGAGCGGCCCCGCACGTGCCCCTCCGAGGTCTATGGCATCATGCAGAGCTGCTGGCACAGGGAGCCCCAGCAGCGCCAGCCCATCAAGGAGATCCACAGCCGCCTCCAGGCCCTCGTCAAGACACCCCCTGTGTACCTGGACATCCTGGGCTGAGCGGGGACCCCCTGGCACCCTCTGCTCCCTGCTGTTCCCTCCCTGCCTGCCCTGCTGCCCAGGGCATGGCTTTGCCCCTCACAGCCCTGGACTGATGCCCCGAGGAGGGGGAGAAGCCTGAAATGTTATTTATAGTGCAAAATGCCAGCTCACTCCCAGGAAAGGGGGGCTGGAGGGCTGTGGCACCCCTGGTTTGGCTCCTTGGCACTCCCACAGCGCCAGGATGGAGGCTCTTGGCTCAGGGTGGGCAGAGCTGGGAGACCCCAGCATGGGGAAGAGCTGGGGGGGCTCAATTCTACCCCAGGGGAGTTGGGGTTGCCCTGTGCCCACCTGCTCTGCAGCAAAACCAGTCACTAAAATAAACTGTGTCTCCCCTGCATTCCCCCTGCGTTCTCCGGGGTGGCATTTTGGGGGGAAAAGGGGGATTTTCATATCAGGGAAGCTGCTCTGGCTGGGGGAGAGGAGATGCTGTGCCAGGGATCCTCCCAGGGTGTGGGTCAAGGCTCACAAATGCCCAGGGTGCTGTGTTTGGTGCCCCCATCCCCAGCACACACAGGGATGGTTTTGGGCTGTGTCATGAGGATAATTTTGGGCAGAATCCAGGGATTCCTGTGCCACACCCTGGCCCGGGGAGCCTCCTTGCCAAGGGCTCTGCAGGTGGAGGATGGGACTTGGCAGCACAAACCCATCCCCCCAAAAGGGCGACATCCCCCCTTCTCTGTGTCCTCTCCTCGGAACCAGGGGTTATCACATGCCCTGCAGCATCCACTCCATCATCCCCCCTCAGGCTCTCCAGCCGCCTTGGTAATGGTTGAGACCTGGATTTGACCATAATGGAGCTGAATTGATTTCATCTGGATAATTAGGCAGCACAGGCAGAGCCCTGGCAGCTCCTTTGTTACCCCCTGTGACCCGAGATAAGCGGGAGGGAGGCGAGGTCGCGGGGGAAACTGAGGCACGGCGCAATTTGGGAGCGGTCAGGGGGTCTGTGGTGAGGTCTGTGGTGGGGTTTGGGGCTGGCATGGCACCAGGCTGTGCCCTGTGCTGGTGTGGCACAATGACAACTGGGGGAAATGGGAACTGCCAGCCTGTAATTCACCCCAGGTCAGGCCCCTCTGGCTCTCCTGGATCTTTGCTGTCCCGGGAAATGGGGACCTGGCATGGGCAGCTCTGGCTCTGCTGGAGCTCAGCCCTGCTGGCAGAGCCCCCCACTGCTTCCTTGGGGTCTCTAATCGCTGCCCACGCTGATTTATGGCCCTTTTTTCCCCTCTTATCTAATTTGAGCAAGGAACTAGATTACAACCTTGAGCTTTTCCAGCCCCGTGCTGGAGATTGCCGCAGAGCAATGCCCCAAAAGGACCTTGTGTGGTGGTGACACCCCCTCTGCAAACAGGGTGAGCTTCCCTATTTCTGCTCCTCAGATTCCTTCATGGCATGGCAATGCCTCAATCTCCCTCGTGGGCTTGGCCGTGCCTCAGTTTCCCCCTTAGCGCAGGCAGGGAAGAGTTAAGGGTTCACCCCGCGATCGATTTTATCCCCCCAGCCCCTCCCTGCTGCCGAAGTTTCTCCATTTCAGTGCTCCGGGGGGAGCGGTAATGGACTCTGGCAATGAGGTAATTAACGGCTCCGCTCCCTGGCGGGGCTGCCGCCCCAGCGGCACCGGGGCCTGGCCCTGCTCACCCCGTTTCGGCGGGGCTGGGGCTCCCCGGGCCCGATTCTGCTTCGTTCTGTATCGCCACTCACATCCTGCCCTGCCTGTGCCACCCTCCCGTGCCCTGGTGCCACCAGCTCTGAGCATGGCAGGGTTGGGTTTGTGCTTTAGAGGGTCCCCAAAAGCTCCTGAGGGGACCCCAGGTCCTCTCTAAGAGGATCAGTGGTGGGTTTGGGGGAGCTGAGGATGCAGCTGGACCCCAGCCCTGGGAGCGATGGGCTCTGCACAGCCCCAACCACACCAAAGTGCACTCGGGGGTCTCGCTCCTCTCCTCCTCTGGGGGTCCCGGGGGGGCTGCAAAGGCATCTGAGCACTGAAGTGCCCCTGGAATGTCCCCGAGCAATATTTCCCCCCCTTGCCCTGGGGACGCCTTAAAAAGCATTGGAAGGAGGGGTCACTTCCCCGGCAGATCCTCAGCTCCGGATGTCCCCAGCCCGTCCCATCTCCGATATCCTCTCCCATTCCAGGGCCCCGCAGCCCCCCACATTCCCCATTCCCATCCCTGCTCCGGGAAGCGCCGTTTTGGGGGAGCCCCAGCTGCGGGTGGGCTCGATCCTAATGGAGACCCCCGGGCGAGGGGGGCGGGCAGCCGGGTCTCGCTGGGATGTGAAAATCGTTGGGAGTGATTAGAGCTGTTCCTGTAACGAGCAGAGCAATTAACGGCGCCTCGGGAGCCGCTAATGTGTGCTGGGAGTGGGGGGGCAGCTGAGCTGCCCGTCCGGGGGTCCCGGGGTCGGGGGAATACACGGGGATCTCGGGATGAGGGGAGGGGGTCAGGAATCCGGGATTTAATTGTGATATTTGGGATGAGGAGGTGGGAAATGGCTGAGAATCCGGCGGTGGGGAGGTGATCCCAGGATATGGGGGTGATGTGTGGGGGTGATCCCAGGATATGGGGGTGATCCCAGGATATGGGGTGGTGTGTGTCAGGGATCCTGGGATGCAGGGGAACACACGGCCAGGGATCCCAGGATATGGGGTGGTGTGTGGTCAGAGACCCTGGGATGCAGGGGAACACACGGCCAGGGATCCTGGGGTCTCTGGGGTGAGGGGGTGACTCGTGCCTGCAGCTCTGGGATCCTCAAATGTGGAAATGCTGTGTGCCCGGGATGGGGGCACACTGTGCCCGGGATGGGGGCACACTGTGCCTGGAATGGCGAGGGGGAGATGTGCACCTGAGATTTGGGGATACAGGGATGAAGTGTCCCTGGGATACAGGGATGATGTGTCTCTGGGATGCAGGGATGATGTGCCAGGGATGTTGGGATGCAGGGAGGATGTCCTGGGATGCAGGGATGATGTGCCCAGGACATTGGGATGCAGGGATGATGTCCCTGGGATGCAGGGTTGATGTCCTGGGATGCTGGGATGATGTACCAGGGATGTTGGGATGGAGGGGTGTGTGCCCAGGATGTTGGGATGCAGGGACCATGTGGCCCTGGGATGGGGGGCTGATATGTCTTTGGGATGTTGGGATGCAGGGATTCTGTGCCAGGGATGTTGGGATGCAGGGATGATATCCTGGGACACAGGGATTATGGGTCCCTGGGATGCAGGGATGATGTACTAGGGATGTTGGGATGCAGGGACCATGTTCCCCTGGAATACAGGGATGATGCTCTGGGATGCAGGGATGATGTGTTCTTGGGACATTGGGATGCAGGGATGATGTCCTGGGATATTGGGATGCAGGGATGATGTCCTGGGATGCAGGGATGGTGTCCTGGGATGTAGGAATGCTGTGCCCAGGGTGTTGGGATGCAGCAATGATGTGTCCCCAGGATGCAGGGATGATATCCTGGGTTGTTGGGATGCAGGGACAATATCCCGGGATGCAGGGGTGATGTACCCAGGACATTGGGATGCAGGAATAATATCCTGGGATACAGGGATTATATGTCCCTGGGATGTAGGGATGATGTGCCAGGGATATTGGAATGCAGGGATGACATCCTTGGATGCAGGGATGATGTCCTGGGATGCAGGGATGCCATGTTTGGAGTGTTGGGATGCAGGGATGTTGTCCCTGGGATACAGAGATGATGTCCTGGGATGCAGGGATGCTGTGCCCAGGGTGTTGGGGTGCAGAGATGATGTCCTGGGATGAAGGAATGATATCTTGGGATGTTGGGATGCAGGGACCATGAGACCCTGGGATGCAGGGATGATGCTCTGGGATGCAGGGATGACATTCTGAGATGCAGGGATGCTCTGCCCAGGGTGTTGGGATGCAGAGATGATGTGCCCAGGTTGTTGGGATGCAGGGATGCTGTGCCCAGGTTGTTGGGGTGCAGGGATGCTGTGCCCAGGGTGTTGGGATGCAGGAATGCTGTCCCTGGGATGCAGAGGTGCTGTGTCCAGGGTGTTGGGGTGCAGAGATGATGTCCTGGGATGAAGGAATGATATCTTTGGATGTTGGGATACAGGGACCATGAGACCCTGGGATGCAGGGATGACATTCTGGGATGCAGGGATGCTGTGCCCAGGGTGTTGGGATGCAGGGATGCTGTGTCCAGGGTGTTGGGCACCAGCCCCAGGCTCTGCTCTGCTGCCAGCAGCCGCTGCCCTGAAGCCAGAGGACACCCTGGTCCCCACATGCCCTCACCACAGAGCAGCTGCCCCTTGCTCAGGGGATCCCTTTGCTTGCCCCAGCCCTGGGGGACAGCCCGGGTCAGGCCCTGGGGAAGGGGACACCCTGAGGGGCTGCACCAGGACGTCCCCATAGACCCCACTCCATGCAGCACTCTGTGAGAGCAATCCCGGCAGTGCTGCTCTGCCAAAACCCTCTGGTTTCTGGACAGAAGCGAAAAAAAAAAAAAGAAAAAAAATAATTAAGGGGATTTTTTTTATTTTTTTCCCTTTTCCGTAGTTGACTCCACGTCCAAACTTCCTGAGAGCAGCTCCAGCCCTCCCTCCGCTTCCGACGGCCGCGCTGCGCCATCCCGGCCGGCCAGGCCAGCCCTGCCCCTGCTCCTGTCCCTGCCTGCCACCGCGGCCCGGCCAGGTGAGTGCCACTGTCCCCACCGGGACACCCCGGGGCAGGGCTGGTTTGGGTGGGTGGCACCGTCCCACTGTCCCCTACCGGGCGCTGTAGGGGACCCCCTAGCCCTGGGGGACACGGGAGAGCGCAGGGACAGCCGGTGGGGAGTGGCACAGCGCTGCGACACCCCTTGGGTGACCCCAAAGCTGCCCCTGTCCCTTTCCCTGCCCCTGCCTCGCCCCCGTGCCCCCCTCGCCCTTCCCCAGCCCCATCCCTGCGGAGGAAACGCGTCAGCCCCCGGGCTGTGCGGAGGAAGCGCCGGGGCACAGATAGCGACACTGGGGGGGACAGCACAGTGTCCCCAGCAGGGACAGCGCAGGGCAGCTCCTCTGCCCTCACCCCACACGCTGCTTTCAGCCCCATCACCCCTGGGATGCTCCTCATCCCACCCGGAGGGCTCTTAGGGACACAGTGGGGAGGGGAGTGCTGGGTCTGGGGGTGCTTTTTGCCGTTTTGGGGGGACTTTTTCCCTCGGAGAGGAGCAGATGGGACGTGCCGGCAGCGTTTGATGACTCCTTGCTTTTCCTGTCAGCATCTCCCCGTGGTTCCTGTTTTTCCCAGCAATGTGGGACAACCTTGTTGCTGGAAGAGGGGGATGAGGCTGGGGATAAACTCGGGGTTCCCTTGAGGATGAAGCTGGGGATAAACTCGGGGTTCCCCCAAGGATGAGGCTGGGGATGAACTCGGGGTTCCCCCGAGGATGAGGATGGGGATGAACTCGGGGTTCCCCTGGGGAGGAACTGGGGGGTCCCCTGAGGATGAGGCTGGGGATGAGCTCGGGGTTCCCTCGAGGATGAACTCGGGGTTCCCCCGAGGATGAGGCTGGGGATGAACTCGGGGCTCCCTGGCTCTCCCCCCTCGGCAGGGTCCATGGGAGGGAATTCTGGCAGCGGATAAGCAATTAATTCCTCCCTGCCGGGAGTTGAAGGGAAATGGGGGGAAGCTTTCCCACTGACACTTTTTCCACCCCAAACCGGATGCTCTGGCCCCAAAACGCAGCGCGGGCTCTGCTGAGGGGGGAAGGACGAACCCAGGGAGCACCTTTGGGGTATCCTATGGCTGGAACAGCAAGGAAGCCCCGGTAAATCCAGCTGTGCTGACCAGGAAACCTCTGTTTCCTCCTTGGCACACGGCAGCGCTGCCCCGAAACGCTGATCCCGGTAAACATCACACCCGGCGCGGCGGGCTCGGGGGTCGCCGGCCCTCCCAGCCCGGCCCCCGGCTGGAAACGCTCCCAGAGCCGCCCCGGCAGAGCCAGACCCTCTCTGGCTTGAGCAAGAAGCTGCTGGATCCAGGAAAAGTCAGCTGGGAATAAACACAGAGCGAGTTGAAGTGGGGCCACGCAGAGCCGTGCCAGGGCTGGAGGCGTCGTGCCCAGCCCCACCCTGGCACCCCGGGCATCGCCCCCTTAGCATGGGGTGCCCAGCACAGGTCGGGGTGATGCTCCAGATGTTCCCCCAGGTGTCTCAGGATGCTGGGATGAGGCTGGAGGGGCCACCCAGGTTGCTGAGCGGCCGTGCCTCAGTTTCCCTTTGGCGCAGAGCTGCGCTGGGGGAGCAGCGGGGCCGGGGCTGGTTTTGGGGATGGAGGAATGCAAAGCCAGCCCTGCAGGGAGCTCGGACGTGGGGCTGGGCCCGGGGGCGGTGGGTGGGGAGCGGGAATGTGCGGAGGCACGGGGTGAAGCCGGCTCTCTCCGTGCAGGATGCTGCTGCGGGCCGCGGTGCTGGCGCTGCACGCCGGCTCCTGGCTGCGCTCCGGCCCGGAGACCCCAATGTGTGCAGCTACTGGGAGAGGTAGGACTGAGGGGACAGGGGAGGGGGACAGCGACAGTCCTGGGGTCTGCCAGAACCTGCAATCACCCCGAATTCCCTCCACCCGCAGCTTCACGGCGCCAGTGAAGGAATCCTACACCAAACCGCATGTGGTGCCCTCCAACCAGCCCTGCCCCGGGGGACTGGGGCTCCCCCTGCCCTGCCCGCAGCAAAGGTGGGAGCACCCCAGAGCCCCTCGGGTGTCCCCAGGGCCGTGGGGGGCCGGAGGGGACAAGGACAATGAGGGGGCTGGAGGGGGCTGTCCCTCTGCAGGGTGTCCCCAGGCTTGTGGAGGAGCAGTGCCACCCCTGGGTGTCCCCAGGGTCATGAGGGGCTGGAGGGAGGCTGGAGGGAGGACCGTCTCTCTGCAGGATGTCCCCAAGGCTATGAGGGGCTGGAGGGAGGCTGGAGGGGGGACTGTCCCAGTGCAGGGTGTTCCCAGGCTGGTGGAAGGGCTGTCCCACCCCAGGGTGTCCCCAGGGCCATGGGGGGCTGGAGGGGACAAGGACAAGGACAATGAAGGGGCCGGGAGGGAAATGTCCCACTGAAGTGTCCCAAAGGCTATGAAAGGCTGGAGAGGAGGTGGACTGTACCCATTGCAGGGTGTTCCCAGGGTCGTGGAGGGGCTGTCCCACCCAAGGGTGTCCCCAAAGACAGTGAGGGGGTTGGAGAAGGGGCTGGAGGGGGGGTTACCCCATTCTCAAGGGGGGTTTCCAATGTCGGTGTCCCCAAGCTCATGGAAGGGCTGCAGAGGGTCTGTCCCCAAGGCTGGGGGCTGGAGGAGGGCAGTGCCAAGAGGCCACAGCGTGTGGCCAACACAGCGTGTCCCCAAGGCCCTGGGAGGACTGGAGGGGGGCTGCCCCAAGGCCAGGGGGCTGGGGGGACTGCCCCAGTGCAGGCTGTCCCCAGGGGCAGGGCACAGGGACACTGGGGGGGCTGTCCCAGCTCAGGCTGTCCCCAGTCCCTGGCGCACAGGACAGCACTCTCACGGTGTCCCCTGGTGGCGCAGGGTGCTGTACCGCACCGAGTACCGCCTGGCCGTGCGCACCGACTACCGGCGGCGCTACCAGTGCTGCCAGGGCTACTACGAGAGCCGCGACTCGTGTGTCCGTGAGTGGGGCCGGGGCTCGGGGGGGCCCTGGGGCGGTGTCCCCGCTACGGGGTGTCCCCAGAGCTCCCTGGGGACCCTCCGTGCCGTGTCCCCCCAGCTCACTGCAGCCAGGAGTGCGTCCATGGGCGCTGCGTGGCTCCCGAGCTGTGCCAGTGTGAGCCGGGCTGGCGCGGGCCCAGCTGCTCCAGCGGTGAGGGCACAGCTGGGGGAGGCACTGCTGGGGTGGGCACAGCTGGGGTGGGCACAACTGGAGTGGGTGGGCACAGCTGGGGGGGGCACTGCTGGGGAGCACAGCTGGGGTGGGCACAACTGGGGGGAACAGCTGGGTGGGTGGGCACAGTGGGGTGGGCACAGCTGGGGGAACAGCTGGAGTGGGTGGGCACAGCTGGGGGAGCACTGCTGGGTGGGCACTGCTGGGTGGGCACAGCTGGGTGGGTGGGCACAGTGGAGTGGGCACAGCTGGGGGCACAGCTGGGTGGGCACAGGTGGGCAGGGCACAGGTGGGGGGGGACTGCTGGGGTGGGCACTCTCAGCTGGGGGGGGGCAGATGGGGCTTCCCTGCAGGGCTGGGCAGCCATGGTGGGGCAAACCAAAGGTTTAATGGGGGGATGGGATTGGGGTGAGGAGTGCACAGAATGGGAATGGGATGGGATGGGATAAGATGGGATCAATGAGATGGGATGGGATGGGATGGATGGATGGGATGGGATGGGTTGGGATGGGATGGGATGG